>NC_133618.1:301410471-301567971 GCF_048593235.1 Sminthopsis crassicaudata | reverse complement strand
TTTGGAAACAAAAAAAAATTAACAAAGGTCAATATGCTGGTAAAATGATTTTATCCATATATTAGAATATGTAACAGATGTAGCAATATCTCCTTGCCTATCCTTGTCAACTGTACTTTGTCTCAGGATAATTTTAGTTCAAACTTTGTTTCTGACCCTTATCAGACTATGGCAGTGGAAAATCACTTATATTTTTCAGCCTCAGTTTTCTTACCTGTAAAATGGGAATAATAAAACCAATCTCCCAGGGTTGCTGTAATGAACATGTGTACTAGGCTCTGGAAATTAAAAAAAAAATTGTGATTATTGAAAGGCAATTAGGAGGTACAGGGTGTGCCTAAAGTATTAGAATTAGAGTAAAGAGAGATATTTTGGTCAAATTTTGCCTGAGAGTAGTTGTATAACACTGGGCAAATCATAGTCTTTTTTTTTTTTTTTTTTTTTACTTTTCTCAACTGTAAAATAAGTACCTACTTCACAGGATTATTGTGAAAATCAAATGAATAATCTATAAAATGTTCTTCAAAACTTAAAGTGTTATATACAGCCAACTATTTTTAATGAATATTTATTCATTCTATTTTTAAAGTAACATCAATCTCCTTTCATATAGACAGCTTAACAAATTATTACTGTATTGTAAATTATGTTAAAATCAAATGTCACTATTTAAGATGGAAAAAAGCTGCTAAATGACTCAGTCAATAGAGCACTGGGTATAGAGTAAGAAAGACCAAAGTTTAATTTTAACAGTAGGATTTTTTAGTTGTGTGATTCTGGGCAATTCATAAACTATGGATGGCAAACCACTCTAGTATTTTTGCCAAAAAGAATCCATACACTATCTGGTCTATAGAGTCAGAAAGAATCAGACATGACCAAATAGCAATAACAACAACATCTTAGAATGACATGGTAGAAATTTAGAGTCAAAGCCATGAAGAACCTGGATTCAAGTTTCATCCCTGAGACAAAGAGATTATATGACATCTGGCAGACCATTTCACATCTAAGCTATCTAAGAATGTGTCTAAGGCTATAAGTTCTGTAGAAGGTATGACCTAAATTCCTAAAAGAAGTTTCTTGCCTATACCTATGGCATCACAGGGTCAATTTGTATCTCTAGTTATTCATTCGATTTAGTTTAGGCTGTTTGCCTTAGTTCCTCTAGACTTGGCAGTTTTAAGTCCCCAAGCTGAACAAAGAAACTCAGTTCTTCACTTAATATGACACTGAAATCCATTGTCTTAGTGACTTAGACATGAGAACAAGTTATGTATGCAGCAGTGACTTTATTCTGAATTAATTTCCTAAGGACTTTTCCAAGTCTAGCTGTTGCTGTTTTTCAATTGTAGCAGGCTCTTCATGACCCCATTTGGGGATTTTCTTGATAAAGATACTGGAGTGATTTGCCATCTCCTTTTTTTTTTTTCCATTCATTTTACTGATGAGGAAGCAGGTGAACTGGGTTAAGAGATTTGGCCAGTGTCACACTAGTAAATATCTAAAAATGCATTTGAGCTCAAGTTTTCCTGATTTTAGGCCCAGTACTCTATCCACTATGCCCCCTAACTGCTCTTTCAAAGCATTATATAAACTCAAATATTTCTCACTAGCATTTGGGGAGATTAGAATAATTTACAACCAATTCAGAATTATAAAGGTCTCATAACTTTCTATGTGACCAAAATTTAAAAAGAAGAAAAATAAGAAATAGATACCTAGGTTATCTCCTTTACTATTAGACACATTTTACATTATGGTCTTTTTCTTAATTACTTTGTCTTTGTTTTATTGTCCTGTGTTCATATCTCCCACCATATCATAATACTGTACAATATATAACTCTATTTTTAGAAGTTATATAAATATTTAATTTTTCTAAAACTAAGTTCTTTACCATGAATGTCAAATTAATGAGGAACACTTAAACAATTTATCTTTCTTGGTTTGTTCTTTAGTCTTCCATTAGCTCTTTTTTAATAGGGATATAAAAGTTTTCTATTTAAGTTCTCAGGTTGCCTATTGTCTAAAACCATGCATATAAAAGTAGATATATTTAACATATATATATACATATATGTATATATATATATATATATATATATATATATATATATATATATAAAACAATTATATATTTGCAATCAATAAGACAATGTCTGATGAATGAAGAGGAAATCAACAAGATGTGCCATGCATATCACATTTAAAAAAAAAAAAAAAAAAGCACACCTCACAAAAAATCATGAATTGGACCAATCTTTAGTCATTTATGAGGGAAAAGAGATTTAGAGGGGGAAGGGAAGGGAAGAAAAAGACAGAGGAGCAACAGAATAAGAGAGGAAGAGCTATATTAACATCTAGTTCCTCTTACTTTAACTTTCTCTTTTATCCTAGAAGCCAGCCATTCTTTTGATGCTTGCTCAGTCCAATGTCACTGTAATGGAAAGTTACAATAACAAATTTCATCAAAGGAAAATAAAAACAGCAAAAAATTTTACTAAAAAAAAACAAATAAAGCAAAGAACATTAAAAAACCCTTTTCCTTTGAGAATACAAAGATGGCTATTCTCTTAACCTTAAATTTTGGTTCTTTGATGTTGAATTGATTGTGTTTATCTACATTATCAAAAAGACATATCTTTAATCCTTGATCCTCTGATTCTTTTTATATTTTATTATTATTTAAGTCAATAACTTTTCAAAAAATAACACTTTTTACATCTACATTTCAAAATGTTTAATAAAATTATAGCTTTGCTTCCTCAAGGTAAAACAATATTTGCTTTCATTCTTTTAGCCTCATCTGCAAATATACAAACAAAGAAATAAAATACAGGAAAGCAACCAAGATTTGAGGTGTCAACTTGTGCCTAGAAGGCCACAAAACACCTGAATTCTGCCACTACCACATTAAAATATATAAGTTGGAGTGAGATAGCTAGGTGGTGCAGTGGATAGAGAATCAACCCTGAAATCAGGAGTTCAAATCTGGTCTCCGACACTTGACACTTCCTAGCTGTGTGACCCTGGGCAAGTCACTTAACCCCAATTGCCTCAGCAAATACACACACATACACACACACACACACACACACACACACACACACACATGAATTTAGAAATGTTTAACAAAATACATTTTAAAATACATTGTATCATAGATAATAATAATTTGTGGCATTCAGATACATTTCTATTTGAGTTTGACACCATTTCTAACTCTAATGTCTTTTTTAGTTTTAACAATTTATTACATTATTAGTTCTATATTCTAAAGGAAAGGTGATTGGCTAATTAGTTTTTCAACATATGATGTTATAGAAACTCAAATTTGTTTAGCAACCATTAGGAAACATTATATAAAGCTGGAAACACTTGGTTTAAATCTTACTTTTGACATTTACTTGTAACCAAGCACAAATCTCTTGACCTTTCTGACCTTCAAGCAGCTGTAATATTTTTCTTTATTGTTTTGGTTGTGTCTCTGTGATCCCCATTTGGTATATTCTTGGTAAGGATACTTAAGTGGTTTGCCATTTCCTTCTCCAGCTCATTTTACTTGTGAGGAAACTGAGGCAAAGAGGGTTAAGTAACTTGCCCACAGTCATGCATCTAATAAGTCTTTGAGACCTGATTTGAATTCAGCTTTTCTTGACTCCAGGTCTGGAGCTCTATCCACTAGAATACCCAGCTGTCCTTTTCTACTGTATTCTACTATTTTACAATTATTATAAAATACCTTTCTAAAATCATAAGAAAGTTGAAAGAGAAGGATTTACTACACCCATAGAAATGAAAGATGTTTCACACAATTTTACATTCATATTTATCACATGCATACCTAATGATATTACTCAAAGATTGTTATAAGAATAAATGTTCTCAGGAATAAGGAAAACAATAGGTCACTTATTTCTCACCAGACACATAGGTCTTCCTCCCCCTCACTCCCTCTCTTTGACTGTCTGTTTGTCTGTCTGTCTGTCTATCTCTCTCTGTTTGTCCCTCCTCCCCCCCACCCCTGTCTTTTTTATGGCTGAATGGGAGTCTCTTTACAAATATGCTTGCTTAAAATAAAAATAAAGTTTATTAGTGTGTTCATATATGTGTGTATACACACACACATACACACACACATTTATTTCCCTTTCAAAAAAATTCATTTAAACTATATGATCTAAATTCAGGAATAGTAAGAGTGTGCCAAAGTCAATTTGTAACAACTCAGGAGAGCTGATTGTTAATTTTGAGTGTGAGCATTTATGCCTTAAAAGTCAGCAAATGCCACAAATCACTGATTTTCATTGTTTCAATGACTGTCTAGATTAATAAAGTGATTGAGAAAATGCTGGTAATCAGATTAAATTCAAAGATATTTTCTGAGTGTTTTTTTTTTTTGAAAGTGAACTATTAAACCTTATCAGCCTATGCCTGCTCTGTAAAGCTGCATTTACACTCAAACATTATTAATAGCTCACAATTTAATTGTGCTTATTGTTTTCAAAAGTCTTCCTTATTAGATACTATGAAAAGTAGATAGTGTAAGTACTAGAATACCAGTCCTTAGAGATGAGGAAAGCAAGGCTCGGAAACCTCAAGTAATCATGTCCTCATAACTAGTATGGTTCTTGGTAATTAGTTACAAAGATGAAATTTAATATCTATGTGACTTATGGTAAATTAATTAACCTTTACTAATTTGTAAAATGAGAAGACCAAATTTCATGATTTATAGAACATTAGATTTGAACTATATTTGAATACTAAATTGACTCAAGTTGAAATGGAACATGGTGTATAGATTGCATCCACTCAATTCTGAGGGTCATCACTTTGCCCCATTCTTCCAAAGTGTAAGAGAAGGAGGGTGGGAGGAAAAATGATATCTAAGAAATCAGATATGACATGAACTTGCTTGTGACTTGTTTAATTACAAGAAAGGACAAAAGAGAAAACAAACTCTTCTTGCTTCTTCTTCCCAGAAACCACTAATGTCAAATTCAAAGAAACATTAACAAAGTAATTATTTTAGAGATAGAACTTGCATTAGTTTTCCATCTCTATAGTAACTATGATCTTATAAGCCCTTTGTGCCCTAAATTCTATTAATTTAAGTATCAAAACTAAGACTGAAAACCAGACCATCTAAATACAAATTTAAGGGGAAAAATTCCCTTTTATCAATATTGATTCTCATATTCAGGTTTAGTATAATATCCTTCTTAAAATTAATGACAAATGAGGACAAATGTAATGATCACATCCTGACCATGTGAAAAGTCTAATCTAAAATAAGTTTTTGTTCAGAATTAAGTTATTGAATGAAAATTTTTCTTTAATATTGTCTATAAACAAGATGAATAGACTGTTCTGGCAGCCAAATGATTCAAAGTATTTATATCATTAATTGTCTGATAGCTCTTTGGATTTAATTGAATGCATGATGGCTGATCTGGTTATGTGCAAATAAAGCCATTAGGAAAGAAGCCCATGATGGTAGTGAGCCAGAGAGTGAGAGGACTAGACTGTAACCCAGCTGTTGCAGTGTGGGAATGAAATATATTAATGAGGAAGAGTGGGAATGAAGAATTCAGCAATTAATCAGGAATAAGTCTGGCAATGTTAAAACAAAACACTGAGTTATAGTAATCCATTACCATCTGTAACTTTCTTTCTTTCTTTTTTTTTTTTTTTTTTTTTTTTTTTTTTAATACGCAATCAGATCAAGTATAACATGAGTCCCCTAATCTCTTGGTTGGTGATTTTTCAAACCTTAGTTGGGTAGATCAATTATTCTTGGCAAACTCTCTTCCAGAATTCCCATTGGTAAGACATATACACATGAATCAGTAGTTCCTCAACATTCTACTAAGGTTGTCCCCCAAACTAAACTACTCAGAAACTTCTGTATAACTAGGCAGCCAAAGAACAATAACACTTTGGAACATGTACAAAGACTGCTAAGGTGTCTTTTAAAATTTTGTTTTTTTTCAGTCATTTTATCATATCCAACCCTATAGGCCTCCATTTGACATTTTTTTGATTTGCCATTTCTTTCTCCAGCTCATTTTACAGATGAGAAAACTGAGGCAAAAAGGTTTTAGTGATTTGTCCAGAGTCACACAGCTAGTAAGTGAGGCTGAATTTGAATGCAGGAAGATGCCTTCCTGACTCCAACTAAGCACTCTATCCACAGAGACACTTAGGTATTTTTCACTAAAAATCAATTTCACCTAATTTACAATTTTGATTAGAGTGGCCTTGTTTCTGCTCTGTCTTATTTCCTACCTGCTTTTATTAACTTGTCTTTTTGGTTGATTCTATTTCTTGAATTGCCATCATCTTCTCTTCTTGTTCCAATCACTTCTACATGCTTATACTGACTTTTCTTGAATATTACATTGAACTTGAAAAATGCAGTTTTCTGATGCTGGATATTATTCTCTTTTAAACATAATACTGTTCTAAGGGATTTTTCCTCTATGCACCTGATAATGACATTAATGAATGTCAAAATCCGGAATGGGAAGTGTGGGACCTCAGTACTCTCTTCCCTTTCTCAAGAGGTGTATGCAAGAAGAGATTGTAGCTGAATAACCTTTAAAAATTCCTACTTCAATCTTTTTAATAAATTCGAGTATAATCATCAATATAATGTATTGTTTCTGAAAAGTGAAAATGAAGGAATTATTATTTTGTATTGAGGGAAATAGAAAAAATATCTACAAATTTACAAATAAGTCCCAAAGAATTTTTTAAAGATTATATGACTTTTACAGAACATCTACTTTTTGAAGGCAAGAACTATCTTAATCTCTATCCCAAATAATTGGCAATGTGCTTGACATGTAGTATGTACTTAATAAATGTTTGTTGCTTTGGTATAAATGTCAAAGGCATTTTACACACTCATCTTTCTGTTTTGAATATGAGAAATGTATTTGTAATACTATGTTGCATCTATTAATGGGGATGAGGGTTCTAGGGGTGGAGGGAGGGAAGCAGGAGAAGGGGTGCTAGGGCTTAATTGGCAATTTAATTGATTTAGTAAGATTCTTATTGTAGAAAATTCATCCACTTGTTCAGATTAGTAACTCTCTGTAATTTACAATCTTATACAGTTACCTGTGATTTTGAGAGGTTAAATAATCTGCTCCTGATCATAGAGCTCTTTTATATTGGAGAATCAACTAAAATTTAATTCATTCTGACTTTAAGACTGGTTCTCTATTCATTATGCCCCAACATTTCTCACTACTACTATATCATTTTATTATATTTTGACATATGTTATCTAAAATTTTATTGACAAATATATTTTGTTATATTAAATTTTCTTGTAACAAATATTGCTAAAATTTTAAAGGAAATAAAAAAAAATATTAGAAGTTATTATCATTAATGTCCAAACCTAGTTTGATTTAAAAAAACAAAAAAAGAAAAGAAAAGAATTGGTTTAATTTATAGCATAATTCCATTTCCTTGGGACTTACTGAATGATTTCCAGACTGTATGACAGTATAACAAAAGTCTTATATAAGTAGGTATTATACAGCTGTCAATCATAGTTTAGAATCACAATAGTCTTCCCTGAAATTATCTTGAGCCTCAGAGCCACCATTATCTCTTATCTTTTTGTTCTCCACTAAAAAGGAATCCAAGTGCTAACAGACTGACTAGATAGAACATATACATTTTTTTATTAACGTGACAAATGGTGTTTTTTCCCAGTTAGGGCCTCAATGTCAATTAAATTTTGTTGAACATTCCTGGAAAAAGTAGACATTACAACTCTGTAGTAAACCAAGTAGTGTTTGGTGACATGGCACATATTCCATTAACTATTGCTTTTTAATTTTTGTTTAGGCTTTAACATCCTATTTTCTAAATTGTCAAGGTTCTCTTAAGTATTTTAAATCAATTTTAAATTGTATTTATTTTCTTCATTATTTTTATCTCCATTTCCTCCAAGCATAAGTTCAGGAAGTAATAAAGTTGACACAGTTGTCTAATGGTTGTTTTAGTGTCTGTTGCCAAGTGGTTTCCTGATTTTTATAAAACAATGGACCAGGAAATTATGCACGTGACCAGAAAGGTCTTATTGTTCAGAAGGGTTTTTTTTAACTTTAATAATGGCTCCAGTCAGAAACTTTCTTTATTCTGTGATAATTATGCATTCCTATGAATGGACCTCATAAGGTTTAGAAACAAACTGAAGAATCTATATTTTTAAATGTTTCTGCTACCCACATCTTTCATTCTTATAATTTAATATTTTGAAAAACTGTCTCCACCCAATTATAAAACAGACCAGGAAACCCATTTGTTTTTCTAAAATGTCTACTGTCTTATATAGTTCATATCATATAAGATTTATAAGATTTTTTTCTGTTTAATTAAACACAAAAATACTTGTTCCTCAACTTGGAATCATGTGCTTTTGATAGACTGATCATTTTCACTGAGTGATGGATATAGACATGATTCACCACAGGACGCCTGAATGTATTCTCACAATACCATTTTCAGCCAGCTAAGTCATCTATAATGTGATGGGATGAGTTGTCCCAAACCCTAATTTTTCTCACAGTGTAGTATCTGAGATGACAAAGAAAATATTAAAGAATAATCTAATGACCGGGAAATAGCAGCTATTTTTTCTGTTAATTAAAGAATAGAAATGAATATTTCCTATTCTCACGCTGTAATTTTTTCATTGTGATATATCAGGAGAGGTGGGATATGGAGGAAATATTTCATAAGTACTTACTCTAAGCATGTGTCAGGTGCACTGCTCAGAGTTAGAGACAAATACAAGTAAACAAAACATTGCTTGCACTGAGGGGATTTACATTAAAGACAACACACATGCAAATATATTTATCATCTATTTATATATCCATGCATTTATCTGGAACAGTTACAGTTAAAAGTCAAGGGAGGAAGAAGGAAAATATAACATGGTTTAGAAATGGCTGAGAAGTAGGTCTGAGATTAAACAAAGATGAAGTAAAATCTTATTAACTCCCATCAGTTAAATTTTAGGATCTCAATAATAAAGGTTTTATTTTTGGTGAAAAAAGGTTAAATGGTTTAGATTTGGTATACCTTGGTCCTTGAAAGCTAAAGTTGATTCTCACAATTCAGATCTCAGAGCCCTATCAACAGGAATCTTAATTTTATTTGGAGGCAGAAGAAGATCAAAATGTAAACTTATACAAAACTAGCAATTGTGCATGTGAGCAGATAAATACATTTTCCCTGAGCAACACAGGCTTCTGGCTTGCCAGCATTAATTGTTCTAGGTGTCTTTTGACAATAATCTTTATTACAAATCAACTACTGAACAGAACTGCTCCTCTTCTGGACCTCTTCCTTTTCCTACTAAACAAAACAAACAAACAAACAAACAACAAACAAAAACAATTACTATTTGGAGGCTATCAAAGTATTAACCTCGGTTAGTCAAAAAAAAAAAAAAAAACATACTTTTTAGGGGACAAGAAATTCTTATTATGTAGTCTATAAGGAATGCCTATCAGGGCTACATGAGGGCAAATTGTTCGACTCTGTAAGTAGTCCCCTCTCTCAAGCCACAGATGGTACAAAGGAGCAAAGAAGTCAAAATCAGCTTGCTTGTCAAACTGCAGAAGTTTCTGCTTTCCTTTGAACAGCTTCCAGCATTTTTTTTCCTTCAAAAAGGAGCTGCAGGAATGTCTGTCTTTAGCCTTCTTTCCAGTTGTAGATAATGATCAAAATCAAGGAAGTGAAGGGTAGAAGGTTCTTTACTCATAACAGAGTATATTTTTCTTTAATAAAATCTTGGAAGCAACAACTATTTCTTCTCAGGAGATGGAGAAATGAAGGCTCTAATGTCTTCTCTCACCCATAAACTCAATTCTTTTTTTTTTTTATTTCCCTGCCTCAGTCTCTTCTAAGTTTATTCTATCTTGTATGCTTCTTTCTTCTATCTATGACCTTGTTTATCTTCTCAGGTGACTTCTCTATTCATTATTAATTTTCCTGATTCAAAGTAGTGTCTTCATGTATGAAATTATTCACAACTATTATGTGATGAAAACCACAAATTCATTTTTTCAGATGTAACATTATTAATATGCAATAAATTAATCATGCAAAAAAGTATGGTTTTCTTTATTCATTCATTTATGTATTTGTGTTTGTTTATTTATCTTGACACCAAGATCCACACAATGAATTCCTTTTTTTATTAAAGCTTTTTATTTTCAAAACATGGACAGATAATTTTTCAACATTGATACTTACATAGCCTTGTGTTCCAAATTTTCCTCTCTTTCCTTTTAATGCCTTCTCTAAATGGCAAGCAATCAAATATATGTTATACATGTTAAAATATATATTAAATCCAATATTTGTAAATGTATTTATACAATTATCTTGCAGCATAAGAAAAATCAGATCAAAAAGGAAAGAAAATGAGTAAGAAAACAAAATGGAATCAAACAACAATAAAAAGAATGAGAATGTTATGTTGTCATCCACACTCAGTTCCCACAGTCCTCTCTCTGGGTGCAGATGGCTCTCTTCATCACAAGATCATTGGAACTGCCATCTCATTGTTGGAAAGAGTCATGTCCATCAGAATTGATCATTATATAATATTGCTGTTGCAACATGCAATGATGTCCTGGTTCTGCTCATTTCACCTAGTATCAGTTCATGTAAGTCTCTCAAAGACTCTCTAAAATCATGCTCCCAGCAATGAATGTCAAAGTTATATTCAAAGTAATTTCTGGAAAACAATTCACTGTAGTTATCTTTCCTTTAGTCAAAGCTCTTCCCTCTGGGTTTCTTTCATACGTGTACTCTCAGTATATTTATCTGGTTATTTTTTCCCATCCTTCTCAGATACTCAGAAAAGACTTGTTACTTTTCTTAAAATGATTTTTAAAAATTACCTCCCCATAAATGTGGCCTAAGAAGAGACCATATCTTGCACTTATATGTAGAAAAACTGATTTGAAATATCAGATCTATACTGATATTTCAAATCTATGTTGTCCCTAAGAAGTCCTAACATTGAAACAGCTTTCTTAGAAAAGAGATCTGAATTGAAAGAAGATGAATGAATGTGGAGGGAAAACAAACACTTAACTTGTAGAAGCTTCGAGGTATGCACTGTATTGTACAGTACAGACTGTATTTAATATTCTAGACATCATAATGTAAATGTAAACACCTTTATTTTTCTGCCCAGGACATACACATATTCATAATAAAAAAACCTGTAATTTGAGTTTGAAAGTCTTGTTTTGTTGAGTTCCATGGAATGAAAAGTTATGGTGTATAATAGTGGAGTGCTTGACTTGGAATTAGAGAGATCTCAATTCAAATCCTGCTTTAGATACTTACTAGTTATGTAACCTTGAACAAGTTATATAGCCTCTCTCACATTCACTTTCTTTATTTGTAAAATGTATACCATAATAAATATGTATAAATACAAGGTTTCCATGAGGCTAAATGACATAACATAATGTAAGGTGATTTATAATATTTAAAACATTAAGTATGACAATGATGGTGGGTGAAGATAATGTCAAAAAGGTAATGTTTTCCCTTGAAAGCATGAGCTAATTAGAAAAGAAAAACAAAGTGCTGGAGATTATCAGCACCATCACTGCCCAATATCACAATCTAAAGTTGATAAACTCTGTGAATCTACGTGAATCTAAGATGTGAGAGATTATAACAGTCTGTATTTGCTGAGAATAAAGATGAGAATATTTCTGCTTCCCCTTCTCTCATTTTGTGTCAGCTCTCTCAGAGAGAATAGGTACCCAGTCCAAAGCATATTTTTCTCTTTTCTTTAAAGTTTGCTTAATAAGTATTTATGGCTGTTTTAATTAAAAATGTGATGAATCTAAATAGTTTCTTATTCAGGTGTTTCTATTCTTGGGAATGAGAAGTCAAAAGAAATGGGCAAGGATATGTATGGCACCAAGAAGAGATAAAAAGACAAAGAAAAATAGATCCTCTCTTGAAATTGCTGAGATATTTTACTTGCCTAGGGGCTCTATAGTTATATGAGAGAGAATTGTATTGATTTTGTTTTTTTAATAATCTTCCTAAAGCAAAGAAAAGCAAAGAATCCATTCCCATTTTCTCTATGCTACCCTGAGCCATAAGCTAAAAGTTTTAAATATGGGTAAAGAGACTTGGAAAATTTCCCCAAGAGCTTGTTTGCCTCAAAAAATTTTTATTTTCCTATTTTTCTCTTTAAGTAGTTTCAAAGGGCTCCATTGGCTTCTGAATGATGGAAGACAGAATGTAGTGACTAAAGGAAAGTTATAACCCAAGGACAAAGGAGTAAGAAAAGCTTTGGGAAAAGAGTTGATGTACTGACACTAAAATAGAGAAGGCATTCAATAGTGAGCATCCAGCTTTTTTTGCAAAAATCAAACATCAACAATGTAAGAAAGAGAAGAAATGGGATGAAAAGGAGGATGAGAAGAAGCAGGAGGAGGAGGAAGAGAAGAGATGGAAGAGAAAGAGAAGAGGAGGGGAAGAAGAAGAAGAAGGGAAAGGAGGAGGAGGAGAAAGAAAAAGAAAAGAAGAAGAAAGAGTAGAAGAAAGGGAAAGAGAGGGAGAGGAAGAGGAAAAAGGAAAGGAGAAGGTGGAAAGAGAAGGAGGAGAAGGAGGAAGAAGATAGAAAGAAGGATAGATAGATAAATGGACAGAAAGAACGAAGGAAAAGAGGAAAGAAGGAAAGGGGAGAAAGAATGAGAGAAGGAAAGAAGGGAGGAAGAAAAGAAGGAAGGAAAATAATAAATAAATTTTATTGTCATTTAATGTCTTTCTTAACCAGTTTATCACCCCTCTCTACTGGATCAAGAGCCATTCTTGAAACCAGGAAGAACTGAGTCATGCCAGTGACTTATAAGTATTGTGTAACCCTGGGCAATCTCTCAGTACTTTGAACAGTTCTCTAAGACAATTCATTGTAGATAAAGAACCAATTTTCATCATAGAAGATTTTTCTTTCATCCCTGAATATTTATGCTAAGAAAATGACTATACTTATAATTATGTCAAGAAAAAACCTAGCCAGTGAATAGAATACTAGAAACAGAAGGAGAGAAGTTCTGTGACTGGTTAAGTTATTCATTCATCTATGTGAGAAATGGAATTCATTAGGACATATTTATTAGATCATAAATAGGTTGAAGTCTACATTGATGGAGAAAATGTACACAGTAAAATCTCCAGATTCTGACAAAATCACAGATTCTTTCCATGGAGATTATTATTTTTTCTTGTAAGTGTAATTTTGTAGTGGGCCAAAGACAATTTTTTTATTTGGATTTGTAACTTTTTAACTGAGCAAAAAGGCAAGTAGGCAGGTGGGCAGATAGGATAGAGAGAGAGACAGAGAAACAGAGAGAGAGAGAGAGAGAGAGAGAGAGAGAGAGAGAGAGAGAGAGAGAGAGAGAGAGAGAGAGAGAGAGCAGAGAGAGAGACAGAGATAGACAGAGAGACTGAGACAGAGAGACAGAGAGAGACAGAATCAGAGAAACACAGCGAGACACTGAGACATAGACAGACAGAGAGTTATGTTAAAATTATATACATAGATATATGTCAATTTATGGATAAATAAATATTCTATTTTTCATTTTCCTATATTCTTTCTGCTGTTTCAGTTGACTACAATTCTCTTCATGTTTATGCCAAACAGCTGTTCTGTAGCTTTGCTATGTATGAATGAGCAGCTGTTCCTTGCACCCCAGAGATGCCTGCAATCCTGAGGTTGGTATAGATTCTTTCCTTGGAGAAGTTACAGGATGAATAATAATCTACAAACACAAATCTATATTTGCTTACCAAATGCCAAAATCCATGGCTTTTAAACTTTTGAATTTGTAGTAAAAGGCAGATAAATAACTACAAATGAATATAGACAGTCTTTTGAGGAAAACAGAAGAATCTGCTCATCTTTGACAAGAAAGTTTAAAAAAAGTCAATAGAAGATTTCCAAAAATTACATAGGGGAGCCTCATTAGAAGATTAATGAGAGAAGAGGTCAGTTGACTATCTGGCAGAGATACTATAAGGCAAATTATTGCATGGGAAAGAAAGTTGAATTAGATGAATTCTGTAATCGTTTTTGATCTAAAATTCTATGGAAAAATGATCTCAAGTTGGTTTAGGAAAATGATATTTTAACTAAGGTTCTTGTTTTTTTAAAAACAAGGGAATTACTTATGAAAGAGAAAGAAAACTAATTGTTACAATTAGCTCAGAAACTGTTTTAGAAGTTTTACTACAGGAAAACAACTTGGGGCAAAAGGATAGATGGGAAAATCCACTGTTGTGTTCTGAAATTCGGGATGAATTCCTAATATTGGCTGTTTGTTATTTCTCTAAAAAGTATAGAATGACACTGAATTACTTATGCTGACCTATGACAGTAGCATAGTTATTAGTGCCAAAAACTGTTTTAGAAGAGGAAAAAATTATCTCATTTGTGAAATAAATCCCTTTACTCTTTCATCTCCCATAACATTCTAAGAACTTCAAAAAAAATCTATCATTAAAAATAAGGCAATTAAAAGTAAAAAAAAAAAAAAAACCTTTTATAAAAAATATTTTTTTCTAATTCTCCTTGAAATGGACAGCTTTGCTTAGCACACAGAAAGATAATAAATGGGACACAGATAGGACTAACAATGAAAAGTTAATATTTTCAGTGTTATTGAGCCAATAAATGTTATTCCTACATCAGTTGATTCTGTAGAGAAGAACATTGTATATGTTGAAAGAAGCCCTTCATATATTCAGTAGTTTATTTATATTGTTTAAGTTAGAGCCTCAGACTACACTTGAGGCTGTCATTAAAAATTGATTTTTCTTGCATAGCTTCAAGGCAAACAGCTCCAAAAACGAATGAGTTTGACTTACATAACTGAGATGTGATCAAACTTGCAAAGGAATACAAAATTTCTTAGAGGGGAAAAGTCAATATTCAATAGTATTTCTTACCTCTATATAATTTTATACTGTTTCCTATCCTTCTGAATAAAATCATAATACAAAAGCATGGTATATGTAAATAATATAACCTAAAGTATCATCTATGTGATTTGAATAATTGAGGCACTGAAAAATAAAGGTCTTGTTAGTGTTTGGTAAATCAAGGCAAGGTCAGCTTGATGGTGCAAAGGATAAAGTGCTACAAGAACCAGAATCAGAAATATTCATCTTGCTGAGTTCAAATCTGGTCTCAGGCACTTGTTATTTGTGTGACTCTGGGAAAGTCCCTCAATCCTCATTGCCTCTGTTTCTTCATCTGTGAAATGTACTGAAAAAAGAAATACCAAAACACTCCAGTATCTTTGCCAAGGAAATGTCAAATGTGGTCACCATGAGTCAGACATGATTGAAATGACTTAACATACAAATTAAGTCAATAAAATATATTCATGTCCCCTTTGCCCTTTATACATATAATTTAATTGAGATGACAGGTAAATCATACCAAAATTTTCTTTCTTAGAGAAATGTGGTGAAGAGGGAATGGATAGGGAGAGATATAGAGACTTGGAAATTTAAATTCTGCATACTCTAAAATTCAATAAATTAATTTTATTAGTTAACCACTTCTCTATGTTCATTATGCAGTCCTAAGAATTTTTTCATGCATACTTAATCATGTATTTTCTTGACCTTACAGATGGGGCTATGCTAAGACATAAAGACTGTGGCTTGTTAAGCAGGGCACATTGTTATAACCCCCATTTTTTTACCATATTTTTATCTGCCACAAACATTTTTGAATAGTTGGTTGCTTACTCACACGTAAAATTACACAATATATACAAAATTAACAATTAATGAAAAAAAAACTGATTTAGATATTTTCTTTAAGGCTTGAATTATATACTTATTTGTGGCTTCACTTAAAATGAATGTTTATGGTTTTTCAAGATTTTAATTTGTGAGCAACATCATGCTAAAGGCATTTTTCTGGCTCCAGAGACTTAGGGGTTTCATTAGATACTTTGATAATTTTGCTCTTAGTTTATCACCAGTTCTTCCCTTCCTTCACTGTCTTAACATCTCAATTCCTTCATTAGGAATCACAGAATTATGGCATTGAGTATGAAGGGACCTCAGTGGCCATCTAGTCTAACCTATACCTTAAAGGCATCCTACTCTTACATGTCCATTAAGTGACCATGTAGCATCTTCTAGATGTCCAAATGAGGAAGAACCCAATACCTTCCTGGTACTGCACATTTTAGTGTTGAACAACTGAGTGTGATGAAATTGCATTCAGTGACTTCACATTTTAATACTCTCTTTTGTCTTAAAAAAATAAATAAATACATAAATCGAGCCAAGCGCAAGTTCACCTTTTAGTTCTTTGTACGTCTGCTTTTATAATCTTTCAAATATCACGAAAAGTGGTACAACAATCACACACACACACACACACACACACACACACACTCTTTGGGTCTTTCAGTAAAAAAAAAAGGCAGTAATATGGTGAAATGAACATGGAATTATTAGATCTGAGTTTGAATTATAGGTCAATTATGTAATGCTTATGTGACCTGAAAGGAGTCATTCATCCTCTGTATGTCTTAGTTCCTTCATTTGAAAAAATAGATCAGACAGTATAATTTTAAGATCTCTTGATCTACCATGCTATGATTTTATGACTTATAAGATTTAACCTGGGCCAAGTGATTTGAATTTAGGAAGGGAAACTAGGTTCTTATATTTCTCTTTACTTATTTTGATAATTACCTCATTGTTAGCTATTTTTATCCTCCAGCTCTTGTGTAAAGGTTTTCTTCCTTGACACATAAACAAAAAAAGTCCGCTTTTCCCCAAAAGGGAAAAATAGTATTTATCTATGCGTAATATATGATTTGTGTAAGATTATGTCTTACTCAGAACGTGTACTTTTATACACAAAAATGAAATAATTTTCTGCATAATTTTCTACATAATCCTAACATCCATCCAGTTAAATTGATCCATCCATCCAGTTATCCATCCAGTTAAATTGATTTTTTCATCACAGTCAAGGAAAGCACCTAAAATTCAGGTTAAAAAAGATTTCCTCTTCATTTTCCTTTTTGTCTATACTGAACTGCCTGGTTAACAGGAAGAATACATAGTATAAAAGAGTAGTCAGTATGCAGTTGGTGTTTATATAAGAACTTTCTAAAATTATCATATAAATTAAAGAGGAAAAAAAAAAAAGAGAACCCAGAGGAGAATATACTGAGAAGTCAATTCCCATGATTCAGCACAGAGACAAAGGTTAAAATTGTCAGTATCCTAAATAAAACACTCAGATATAGTGGACATTGTTACAGTATGCCACATGGCCTAAGGGTCTAGACAGGGGCAGTTGCATTTGTTTACTTCATATTTTTATCTTTATTTTAGCTTGCTGACATTTGAAGTGACTCTTATGGATCTGGCACAAACCATCTTATCATACAAAACATCTGTACTGTATTGTTTCAAAGGATTAGACGCCCAGTGGGGTATCTCTGTAGTCATGACAATTGAGGTCAGTAAAGGTACAAACATTTCATTTCTATGCCTTGTGTTCAGCATAGGGGAACCATGTAGCACAGGGATGATTTCTTTTCTTTTCTTTTCTTTTCTTTTTTTTTTTTTAAGCTTCAAACTAAAATTCAGTATTCTTGCTAAAAGAGGAAAAAAAAAGTGGTTATCATGCCTAATCTCATTACAATGTAACTTTGAAACTAGTGATTTAGAAGCCTGAAGTCATTTACTGGAAGGAAATGAGAAAGTAAAATAAAAAGATTTATAGTAAAATTGTTTTTATGATATTATGTAGTTTTTCCCTTTTAAAGATGAGTGAGGAAAGATAGAGGCAAGGAGACAGAGAAAAAGAGAAACAGAGAAAAAAGACAGATTTAGAAAGAGAGAATTTCCTAGCTCTCAAATAATTTCTGCACAGATGAGGGATTTCACTCTATAGATTTCATTCTATATCTTTTGTGCTAAATTTGGCACGCAAAAAATTCTGATTTATAGAGATAATGATAGAACTCTATAAATTGAGTGACATGTATATTATTATTTGCTAATCAAATAACTATTTTTTCCTTTATACATTGTCAGGTAGATATATATCTTATCCATTCTCAGAGTAAATTTACTAATGATCTCTGGGGTCCAATGCATTACTAATCCACACAAAATTCTAAGAAGATGTTTCAGAAACTTTCATAAACCCACCATAATGCTGAAGAAATAGCAGGAATATAAGTAGAATGGGGCAAATGGAATTTTATTATCAGTATATTGATATAAACAATGTGAATTGTCCAATACCTAGCCTCATAGAGCTCTACTAGTCAGGCTGCTGTGTCCATCTTTCTTCTCCCCAAGGTTATAACAGATGCTTTATAAAAGAGGTTCTTATGTAAGTCTCTTCTCTTCTAAACACATCATTAATATGTCAATTTATTAAGAATCTAAAATGTTATTGGCATAAACAGTCCCTCCACTGATATATGTATAATATGTGTGTGTGTGTGTGTGTGTGTGTGTGTGTGTGTGTGTGTGTATACATTTATTTATTTATTTGTTTGTTTGTTAGAGAGAATGAAACTCTTTTTATCTTTGATGGAGAAACTTGAAAACAGGCCAACCTAGATTTGCCTACTCTTTTCTTCCTTCCTTTGTTCCCTCCTTCCTCTCCTCCTTTCAGTTTTTTCTTTCTAATATGTGTGTCTACAAATATATATTTGTATGAGCACAAAAAGATATTAAAGTCTCTGAAGAGGATCAGTGACTTGGCACTGGTATTACTGATTGATATCATCAATAGAAATTGAATCCAAATTTTCTTGATTCTAGGATTAGCATGCTATTCACTATGCAACATATGCCTCCATATGTCATTAATAAATTTATTTTTTTATTTCTATAGAATTTTGATGTTTACAGGGCCTGAATAATAGAAGAGACTTAGATTGAATTCTAATTTTCCCAAGGTAGATTCTTAATGAATGCAAAATTCTATGGAATGCTGACACACACACACACACACACACACACACACACACACACACACACACCAGAGAGATACAGAGACAGATTTTTTTTTCTTCTTTCTTCCTTCCATCTTTCCTTCCTTCCTTCCTATCCTACTTTAAAAAAAAAAAAGATTTTACTCACAAATTTGCATGAGTTCTTAAACCCCATCTATTTTTATTTCCTTCTATTACTTCCTCAACCTATAGATTAAAAAAAAAAAAAGACATAAGCAACAAGGTAATCATATCAAATATTCTCAAGTTGCAATGACAATTTCAAACATATGGATAAAGAGTGAAATACTGAGTCAATATATAAATGTACAGATATTAGAAAGCAGAAAGACAAAATAGGCAGTGATGACTGAGTGTTTCATTTCTCGGTTATATTTTATAACTTAAATTCAGACTTCAAATTTTCTCACACAAATGGGAGCCATATACATATAGAGATGGGGGGAGGGAGAGAGAAAGGAGAGGGAGAAAAAGAGTTAGAAAAAAAGAATAAGAGAAAAGGAGAGGGAAGGACAGGAGAGGACAGAGGGGGAGAGGAAAAGAGAAGAGAAGAGGAGTGTAATTAGATTGTGACACAGCCATGCTTTCAAAACTAGTTAATGGAAAAGTTGAAAATTGGATCTAAGTTTTCTAGGGAGAATGAGCTAATATTGTTCTCTTATCTAAGGTAGGAATAGGAAGAATAAATTTAAAACAAAGAGGGAATCACAAATGCTTGCGCCATTCTTATCATTATACCCACTTCTTTATGCTGAGAAATTTTGTACTAGCACTCTCCAGGACCTTCTCTTGAGCAGGTGTCCATATACATCCTAAGGATTCCTCAGTCTTTCTATCATTTTGTTCAAACTTAGTATTTCTGGGCTTTTCTATTTATATATCATTTAAAATCATATATATTTTGAGAAAAATTACAAAACACTTGCCACAAAAATAAAGTCAGCTTTAAATAATTGGAAAGACATTCAGTGCTCTTGGATAGGCTGAGCGAATATAATAAAGATGACAATACTCCCTAAACTAATCTATTTATTTAGTGCTATACCAATCAGACTCCCAAGAAAGTATTTTAATGACCTAGAAAAAATAACAACAAAATTATTATGGAAGAATAAAAGGTCGAGAATTGCAAGGGAACTAATGAAAAAAAAAGTAAGATGAAGGTGTTCTAGGTGTACCTGATCTAAAGCTATATTATATAGCAGCAGTCACCAAAACCATTTGGTATTGGCTAAGAAATAGACCGGTAGATCAGTGGAACAGATTAGATACAAAGGACAAAAAAGGGTACATCTATAACAATCTAATCTTTGACAAACCCAAAGATACCAACATTAGGGATAAAAATTCATTATTCGGAAAAAACTGTTGGGAAAACTGGAAATTAGTATGGCAGAAATTAGATATGGATGCACACTTAACATCATATACCAAGATAAGATCAAAATGGGTCCATGACCTAGGCATAAAGAATGAGATAATAAATAGATTAGAGGAACAGAGAATAGTCTACCTCTCAGACCTGTGGAGGAGGAAGGAATTTATGACCAGAGGAGAACTAGAGATCATTATTGATCACAAAATACAAGATTTTGATTACATCAAACTAAAAAGTTTCTATACAAACAATACTAATGCAAACAAGATTAGAAGGGAAGTAACAAATTGGGAAAATATTTTTAAAAGTAAAGGTTCTGACAAAGGTCTCATTTCCAAAATATATAGAGAACTGATTCTAATTTATAAGAAACCAAACCATTCTCCAATTGATAAATGGTCAAAGGATATGAACAGACAATTCTCAGATGATGAAATTGAAACTATATCCACTCATATGAAAGTGTTCCAAATCACTACTGATCAGAGAAATGCAAATTAAGACCACTCTGAGATACCACTACACACCTGTCAGATTGGCTAAGATGACAGGAACAAATAATGATGAATGTTGGAGGGGATGTGGGAAAACTGGGACACTAATGTATTGTTGGTGGAGTTGTGAAAGAATCCAACCATTCTGGAGAGCAATCTGGAATTATGCCCAAAAAGTTATCAAACTGTGCATACCCTTTGATCCAGCATTGCTGCTATTGGGCTTATATCCCAAAGAAATACTAAAGAGCGGAAAGAGACCTATATGTGCCAAAATGTTTGTGGCAGCTCTTTTTGTTGTAGCTAGAAACTGGAAGATGAATGGATGCCCATCAATTGGAGAATGGTTGGGTAAATTGTGGTATATGAAGGTTATGGAATATTATTGCTCTGTAAGAAATGACCAGCAGGAGGAATACAGAGAGGCTTGGAGAGACTTAAATCAACTGATGTTGAGTGAAATGAACAGAACCAGAAGATCGCTGTACACGTCAATGCTATATGAAGATGTATTCTGATGGAAGTGGAAATCTTCAACATAAAGAAGATCCAACTCACTTCCAGTTGATCAATGATGGACAGAAATAACTACACCCAGAGAAGGAACACTGGGAAGTGAATGTAAATTGTTAGCACTACTGTCTATCTACCCAGGTTACTTATACCTTTGGAATCTAATACTTAATGTGCAACAAGAAAATGGTATTTGCGCACATATATTGTATCTAGTTTTTATTGTAACACATGTAAAATGTATGGGATTACTTGCCATCGGGGGGAGGGAGTGGAGGGAGGGGGGGATAATTTGGAAAAATGAATACAAGGGATAATATTATAAAAACAATTACTCATGCATATATACTGTGGGAAAAAATTCTAAATAAAAAAATCATATATATTTTATCTTCTCCAATTATAATATGAATACTATGGGAAAAGGAGCTGATTTCTTTTTATGTTTCTATCTTAAGGACTTGCCATAATACATGGAATATAGTGAGAAATTTAAAAGTTTGCTTTTAATTGATTAAATGTAACATAGAAAATCTAAATAGTAAAAGCTATAATTTTTTTAGGAACTAAGTAGCATATTGTCTAAGCAAAAATAAACCTAGGTAAATTTCTAAAATTCATTAATATTAATACAATAATGGCACAAAGCTGTAGAATTGTGTTATTAGTGAAAGATAAATACAATAGAAAATATGGAATGGAATGAATTCTGCTTAAACTAGATTTCATTTTTTATGATGATTTCTAATAAGAATTTTAAAGAATACACACGTTATCAACACTCAAATTTTCCTTTACTCCTCTAAAAAAATAATGACATAAAAGGTCATATAAGCACATATTTTATGGGCCTCAGTATTTTAAAATATTAATGTGTAATGGAAATATAAGCAATAGATAAACTGATAAAAGGAATATTAAATAGTGCATTTGTCAAAGAATTAATCACAAAAAAAAAACTTAGGATAATCATAACAATCAAATAACAATAAAAATTTATGGAGCATATGTAAAATAGTCCTCAGAGGAAAACACATATTTGAAAACAAACAAAAAGCTTGGTGAAAGCATGTAAATAATAAGATTGCAACTAATAAAACAAGGACAAAAAAAACTCTTAAATTGATTTAAATAAGGTAATGAAAACAAAAGATAAAAAATATGGTTTGAGAATAGTATTTAATTTTTAAAGCTATATTTTTTATATTAAAAGATTAACAAAAATCATTAGTTAACTTACTAAATGAAAGGAGAGAATGATAATAAGTTCCCAAATTTAACCTGGACACCCCTCCTCTCTTTCTTAGTTAGAGATAACTAAAAAAGAGATAAAGTTTTAATATGAGTGTTATGGATCCCATTATGAAATTTGAAATTAAAAAAAAAATCCTTCATTGATTTTACAAAAATAATTGTCATTTGCTAATTAAAGGTTAATTATTCTCTGGACACATTAAAAAAGTTAAGTTTGTGTATTATGTAATCATTCCAGGAAGAAGCTATCAAATGAGATAGGGAAGATAATAAGAAGTCTGAATCTTGTGCTTTTGCCAGAATACAGAACATGGTGAGGTAATAGATATTATGGTTATTCTTCCAGTACAAAGAGTCACAGCTTTGAAGGCAGGAAGCAGAAATCCACATATTCCCCAGATAGAAATAGACACTAAGAAGTAGCGTTACAGACAACAAGCAATCATAAGCTTTCAGCAGAGAAGACAGCTAAATTAGTCTCTGAGAAAAAAATTATTCCTAGAAGCTGAGAACATTATATGCATGTACGTATATAAATATATATGTGTTTACATGTTTTATTTGTATTTAAATTTCAATTTATACTATATATAAACATATATATATATATATGTATATATATATATATATATATATATATATATATACATATATATATATATATATATATATGCTTTATATGAGCATCTATCACTGTCTTTTCCCCTTCTTTTCCTATAGATTCTAAGTGTAAATGTGTAACATTGCAATAGGAATTCATGAAGGTCTGACATGGTTTCAACTTTTTATTTCACATTAACAAAAAAAAAAAAAGAAAAAAAAAAGAGAGTTAATTATGCCCACTAACTGGCAATTAAAAAGAAGCCCGCCACTGGAGTCCTATAATTTTTAGTTTATAGAGCTCTTGATCCATAGATATAATTTTTACAACCTGAGGATAATAGCTATTTATAAGATTGTAAACTTGCAAACCTGAATGCTAACTTGGGTAGATAGCACAATATGGTTATCACTATTTTAAAATTTTTTTTAAAGAATGAAATATATTCGGAATAAAAAGAAAGGAAGCAAAACTAATGATCGAAATATATAAATCAATAATGTATAATTTAAAGGAAATATATTGCTACATACGATATACCTAATTCTAGAATGAATAATCTTTACCTCTGTATCTGACAAAAGAATGAAAGGAAGAAGTAAATTGCATTGCCAAAAAAACAAAAAACAAAAATTAAAAAAAAAAAAACTTATTGACACTTATAGTTCATGAAATTATGAAGGATTAGACACAAATGAACTTCATCAACAATAACAACAAATAGTTCAAACTGAGGATCAAAACAGATAACTTGTAAAAAAAATTGAGAGAGAGAGAGAGAGAGAGAGAGAGAGAGAGAGAGAGAGAGAGAGAGAGGGAGAGAGAGAGAGAGAGAGAGAGAAAATGAGAAATCTTTATATTGAAACCATGGAGAATCAAACCTGGAGTTTGAATTGGAAAGGGATAATGAGACAAGGAGACAAATTAGAAGGCTGTTTCTCAATAGTTCTTGTAATAGATCATATTCCTAAAAATATCAAGAGTTTGGATATTAGAAAATATAACTTTTCTTCATGGTGGAAAGGGAACAGAATATTGTGAATATTTTCACACAAGAATTGTAATAACTGTAAAGCATAAGTTTTGTAGAATTTGTATGGATTTTGTTTTGTTGTTCATTTAAAAAAAATAGAAAAAAATTTCTATCATGGAGGAGGGAGAGTTGTTAAATTCACTCTATGTGAAGGAAAAAGGCACCAATACATTAAAAGGGAAAATTTTCAACTTTTGGAAGAGAGATAGAGAGGCAGAGAGAGAGACACAGACAGAAGGCGGGACACAGAGGGACAAAGACACACAGAGAGAAGCAGGGAGGGAGAGACAGACAGAGACAAAAACAGAAATTCACAGATAGACACAAAGACACAGAGACAAAGAGACAGAAAGGGATAGAGAGACAGCGTCAGAGAAAGACCCACACAGAGAAAAAGGCAGAGAGACAGAGAGACAGAGATCTATGTAAAAAAGGAGAGATAGAAACAGAGACAGAAAGAGAATTTATTAAAAATTTTTACTAAATGATTGCTGCTTACCAAGTACTCTGCTGGGAATATTGAAACAGTTCCTATATTTGATGGAAGAAAACACAAAAGAGATGTTGGTATGTACCTAGAGGAAATAAAATATCTTGTGTAGATGACCCTAGAGGGAATAAATAGCATGAGTAGAACTTCTGATGATAATACTGGCCAAAGAGGCTTCACCAATGATCAATATAGCCTTAGAGGGGAGTCAAGGAATCAGTCTAGAAACTAAACTGCCAAGGAAAGATGAATTTAAGTGACTGTGCTCTCTTTGCCAGAAGGATGATTTACGTTTTTCCCAACCATGAAAAAAAGGCTTTGTTTCCTGTTGAAAACATCAAGAAATACATAGAAGAAAAATGTGAGGGATATGGAAGGTATCTCTGAAATTGTCATATAGTCAGTTGTCTATTCTGAAGCTTTATAGCATCCCTTAATTTCTCACCAGGATAAAGACTTTTTATTCATGCCCTCCAGAAACATCTTCCTAGAACATCACTACAATTTGAGTGTTTCTACTTTGGGGCTTCTCCTTATGATCGGATAACTCTTCCCATAACTTGCATTAAAGGAGCTTGCACAAGCCAGCTTATTTTCATTTCTCATCAGTTTGCCCTCTGGAGTTGTCGTTGCTTTTTCCTCATTATTAATATTTTAATTTTTCCCCAGATATATTCAAAACAATTTATTTGTTATTATTATTATTTTTTAAAACTTTGAATTCTAGATTCTATCCCTTATCCCTATGCCCAACCCCCATTAAGAAAGCACATGTGAAGTTATGGAAACATTTCCATAAAATTCATATTGTGAAAGAAAACTTAGATTCCCTCCAAAAAAAAAAGTGTAGGAAAAAAGAGAGAGAGAGAGAGAGAGAGAGAGAGAGAGAGAGAGAGCGCGCTTCAATTTGTAAATCTGTATTCAGAATCGAATAAGTTTTTTCTCTGGGAATGGATAGGATTTTCTATCTTAAGTACTTAGAGTCCTTAAGTTCGATAATTGCTTAGAAAAGCAATCAATCACAGATGATTATCCCAGAACATTGCTCTTATTTTGTACACAATACATTTTGCTTTGCTCATGGAAGATTTTCCAGGTTTTTCTGAATGCATCCTGCTCATCATTTCCCATAAAACAATAATATTCCATCATAATTACCTATTATAATTTTTCCATCCATTTCCCAATTGATAGGCATCCCCTAAATTTCCATTTTTTTAAAGCAGAAAAGGGAGTTGCTATAAATATTGATGCTTTTCCTTTTTTTTTTTTTTTTTTTTTAAATCTCTTTTGGGACTCATACCTAGTAGTGGTATTGTTAGGTCAAAGGGTATGCATGATTTTATAGTCCTTTGGGTACAATTCATATTATTTTATCATTTATCAATTGGGACATGACCCCCCCCCTTTTTTTTTTTTTATAAATTTGACTCACTTCCTTTTATGTTTGAGAAATAAAGCCTTATCAAAAATGTGTTTCAAACTTTATTTTCTCCCCATTTATTCTATTCTCTCTTCTTTCACCCTGTCCCTTCTCAAAAGTGTTTTATTACTGACCACTCCCTCCCCAATATATTTTCTCTTCTATCGCCCTCCCACCTTCCCATATCCTTCCTATTTTTGAGAAGATAGATTTCTATATCCATACTCATTGTTCATGTTATTCCCTCTTTGAGTCACATCTGATAAAAGTAAAGTTTGCTACTTCCCCCCTGTCCCTTCCTTTTCCCTCTCGATTGTATCTTGATGTCTCATAAAATCATAAGCTTTCAATTGCTCAGTACTAATTTTTAAGGAATTATTTTCATCAGTGAGCTTTTGTATCTCCTTTCTCATTTGGTCAATTTTTCTTTTTAAGGCATTCTCCTCATTACTCTTTTATATTTCTTTTTGCACCACTTTCAATTAATTTTTTCCTCAATGTATCTCACTTGATTTTCAAAATCACTTTTGACCTCTTCCATAGTCTGAAGCCAATTCTTATTTTTCTTGGAGGGTTTGGATGTAGGAGCTTTGATTTTGTTATATTCTTCTGAGTGTATGATTTGATCCTCTTTGTCACCATAGTAACTTTCTATAGTTAGAAATTTTTTCTGTTGTCTGATCACTTCCCTAGCCTATTACTCAGCTTTTAACTCTTTGTTAAAGTCAGGTTCTGTTTCCAGGGTGGGAGACCCACTGTCCCAAGCTTCAGGTTTTGTGTAGCTGTTTTCAGAGATCCTTCCAGGGCCCTGACCACAAGCCTTCTTTTCTGCCTTGGAGCTGTTAGGGGTGTCCCTACCCCAGTGTAGCTAAAAAGATCTAGTCTTTTAACAGAGTCCTTCCGACAAGGAAAGCTGTGAGCTGACCCTCCACAAGCTGCTGTGCTTACCATTGCCCACATCCACTCCTGGGATGCTGGAGTAGTATGGAGAAGCAGCCAGTGAGTCTCTACATTTATTCTGCCTCTTAGGCTCTGCCTCCCATTGACTAGGCCTCTGTATCTAATTCTTTCATCTCACTCGATACTTCACATATATGTTCAACTTTCTTTTATGTATTGTCTTCTTCTATTGGGATACAAGCTTATAGACTCTTTCCTTTCACTAAAGTTTGTATTCCTATCACTTATTATAGTGTTAGGCATAGAGTAAATAACTTACTGACAAGTGACATTGGATTTTTAAAGGCTGTTACAGCAGGGCATATTCTCATAAGTCCTACCAAAATAAAAAAAAAAAAAGATTATAAGAACCCAGAGAGCTGCTATTTGTATATCCACTAATTACTATTATAGCAAATATCAACAAGGATAATCACTAGAAAAGTTCCTTATAATTGATGAATTATACTATCCATATCAACACATGTAGTCCATCTATCTGAGAGGAGAAAACATTTCCTATATATAGTGGAATAGGGAAGATCAAGGCTGAGGAAATCATGGATATTTGGCAACCAGCAGGTTTTTTTCAAATGCAATAAAGTGCATTGTCAATTTAGTTCAACCGATTTTCTATGCTTATAGTAAAATTCAAGATAAGCTTGAGAGACAAGTTTCTTTTATTGGATGACTAGAATTCTAATCTCTGCTTGCCAGATTTTTGATTCATAATTTTTTGGGTAAAGTTAGTATTCAAACTATTTAAATCTATCTCTATTTTTCCTTTCAAACTGTCTTTTTAAAGTAACGTATGTCATAATTTTATATGCCCCCTCCCTAAATCAGTTCACCTATACCTTAACACAATGTGAAAATAGAATACTTTTCTTCATCTGCATTACATACCACAATTTTTAAATGATTAACATGATTGCAAAGCTTAACTTAAGTTCAAGGAATGCAATGAAATAAATTAATTCAAAAACCCATTTTTTGAACATCCAGAGCAATGACAATTTCAGACACATACAGAGAGAGAGAGAGAACTATACATTCTGAATTGGTTTCAAAGCATAGTAGTTTCACATTTTTTCTTTGTTTTTCTTACTCATGGCTTTTTCCTCTTTTTGGTCTGATTTTTCTTATACAATAAAACAAATAGGGACAAGAATTGCACATATTTAACTTATATCGTATTTTTTGTTGTCTTTGAGTTGGGGGAGGTAAGGGAGGAAGGAAAACCAATTTGGAACATAAAGTCTTACAAAACTGAATGTTGAAAACTATCTTTACATATATTTGGAAAAATAAAATACTATTGAGGACAAAAAGTTTCCAAAAAAAAAACACTTGCCAAGGCTCCCAGAATTGTCTAGTGACAGAGCAAAGCTTCAGATGTCATTATTGTTCTTATTGAGTCATTTCCGTCATGTCCAATTTTCTGTGACCACATTTGGGGTTTTCTTGGCTGAAATACTGAAGCAGTTTGCCATTTCCTTCTTCAGCTCATTTTACAGAGAAGAAAACTGAGGAAAACAGGTTTAGTGACTTACCCAGAGTCACAGAGTTTGGCAGTATATAAAATCACATTTGAACTCAAGTCCTTCTGATTATAGGCCAAAGGCTCCATCCATTTTGCCATCAGAACCTAGGATTATGACTTCCTGATTACTCTTTGCTACCTGGTGCAATGTTGCCTGTTCCACTATTATATTTAATGAAGAGCTGTGTCATTTTCATTTACAGAACTGAATCATGAAAAAGCTACTTATTTTTTATGCAATATTTGATAATGTTCCTTCATTAGAAGATGGATTACTCCCAGCAATATGTTTCTATAGCCACTATTAGTTCTGTTTATTGATTTTCCTGATGTTCTAGGAAAAGATGAAAGCTGGATGCTAATAAAATGCTCATATGTTATTTAAAACAGTCTTAAAATATCAACAACAGTTTTCTGCAGAGAAAAGAGTGCTAGAATTAGATTGTAAGGGTTAAGATGCGGCTTTTAAATTATGGGTTGTGTATAATTGGGCAAGGCCCTGAAAATCAGCTTCCTCATTTATAAAATGCTAATAATAAGCATTTTAAAGATTTAATTAGGGAATACATATAATGTGTTTTGTAACTTCAAAGTATTTTCTGAAGACATTACAGTTGATATTTATAGACCAGAGTAACAGAATAATCTACTATCTGAAAAAGAGTAAATTGAAAGTCATTAAAAGAGTAGCTATTAGTAAAGAGCAGAAATGTCTTAAAAAGGTCTTGGCATTGTGTTGTATGAATAAAAAAGAAGATAATGTGGCACATTCATGGGTCCAAATTTCACTTTAGATATTTACTAGCTGTGTGAGCATCAGTAAAATGTTAAGGTATCTGACCATCTCTTTTTTTTTTTTTTATCCATTACATAAGACCATCAAGTACCTTACAGTTGTAAGGATCAGCAGAGATGAAATATACTGAGTAGCAGTCAAACCTTAAAGTGTTTTATAAATGTGAGCAAGGATAGTGATATTTAATTGATAAGTGCTGATGTTATCACTGTTTTACAATTGAAGAAATTGAGGTGAAATGACTTGTTCAGGTTCAGGTTCACGTAGTAGATATCAAAAACTGAATTGAGATCTCCCTGATTCCAGGCCCAAGCACTCTGTCCCCTGTACCATCTAGCTACCTTTGAAGGAAATATAACTAATGAATAGTCTTTATTCTTTGTTGGTATTCATGCAGTATGAACAAAAAAGTACCAAAAATTATTACGTTGGATGATTTGTGACAGAAGATTTTTAGGGTTTGTGGGCAAGAGATATACAAAATGTGAATGTGTGATGGTTTTTAATGTACATTGTTAGAGGGAATAATCAAATCAATGAGATAATGGATCAATTGAATGCACAAATATTATTAATAATAGTACTAATATTTGTAGTATTAATTGCAATACTAATAGCATTAGTAATAACAGCAACAGAAATATATCTGCATACTTACAGAAGTTAACAATAGGCATAAAATAATATAAATGTGCTAACCTTAAGAATTATGAACATGTAAGAAAAAAGTTTAAATTCTATCAGTGGGAAAATATAGAAGAAAATAGATGGGAGGAAATGGAGTGCACCAATGTGTAAAGTGACATAAGAGCAATAGTGAATGGTGATGCTTGTCATTTGATATGATGTAGTATGATAGCAAATGAGCAATGTACTTCCTTTGGCAGAGTAGATGGAAGAGGTATCACATCACTGCATAGGGCTGTGACAGTTCCCATGAGCTATACATAGGGAAGCCAGCAATTTCCCAAGAGCTCTTCACTCTCAAGGAGGTGGGGAAAAATGGATAACACCCAGAGAAGAACAATCATCAGTGATGGAGGAAATGGGGAAACTGACTCAGGGGTAAAGAACATGAATGAGTAAGCCATAAATGAGGGGAAGAATTTGAAAAGTATGAATAGGCTAGAAGGCAAAAGTTGTTATTACTGTGCAGTTTAGATAGGAGTTATGGGAAAATTTTTAGAAAGAGAAAAATTAGGCTGCAAAACTCCTTGACAGTGAGAATGATTATGTGATAGTATAGTCACCCAAGTGGATAGGTAAAAACTCCATCACTTTTGACATTTAACACTAGGCAAGAAACACACTCTAGAGATATGGAGAATGAGCCATAGTAATAAGAAAGTGGGGAATGTTATATAAGGATAAAAGTAATTTCTAATTTCATTTTTTTATGATTGGTTTAATAAGTAAATGAAGAATGTTACTAGCTGAATTTTACCTTTTATCATTATATATTTGACAATTTTTAAAAGTGAGAATTTCTATGGACAAAAAAGCAGAAAAAGCAATATATATAAAACTATAAAATATATATATATGTATACATACATATATATGATTATACACAAAGTATTTTAAATTTTCATTCTCTTTTCTTTCTTTTTGACTTTATAATTACTCCTTTTTTACCTCCCATGTGACTCTCAATCTCCCTCCAAAACAAACTGACAAAAACCCTGTTTTGTAATAAATAGAGTTAAAGAGAACGAATCTTTATGTTAGCCATACCTGAAAATACTTACTTCATTGTTTTTCTAGTTCATATTTGTATGTTAGGAACTGGAAAAAGTGACGACATAATTCTTTTGTATGTGGATGAATTGAAAGTTTGTTTATATATGTATATGCACACATAAGTACACACATGTATATATTTATAATATATGTTCAAATACATGTATATATACACATATATGTATATATACTTGAAGTATTTTCATTCAATTATTGATAAATGATACTTCTTTTGAGAATAGCTCATTTATATCTTGTTGAGAAATGATGTTATAGATAATATCTTTATGAGAGGTTTGCTATAAAAATTTTGCTCATTTTACTTCCCCCTTCTAATTCTATCTGCATTGACTTTTTTTCTTCATAAAACCAAAATATTTTAATTGTTAGCAATCAAAATTGTGCATTTTATCTTATCATCCTCTCTAGGCTGTATTTGTTCAAGAACTCTCCCTCAATACAGAATCAAAGGTTTAAGTTTTCCTTCTCCCCTTTATTATATTGTCTTTTATTTTTAAATCACATTTCCATTTGGAGTTTTTTATGATAAAAGTATTGTGAGCATTTCATTCAAATCTAATTTCTTCCAGACATTAAATTTCCTAATAGTTTTCCCCCCCAAATACTTAATTCTTAACCCAATAGTTTGGGTTCTTGGGTTTATCAAATAACATTTTTATGTTTATCTGCTTTGGATCTCGTATAATGACTCTTTTACTGATTAACTTCCTCACTTTTTTTTAAAGTAATATCTACTAATTTTGATGGTACTACAGCTTGCATGAATGAATGAAGCATTTATTAAATTTTCATTATGTGTGAAACACTGCACTACATACTGTAACAAATAGGAAACAAATAAATAATAAGACAAGTCCTTGCTTTGAAAGAGCTCATATTTTAACGAGAGACACAAAAACTGAAAGTCTCAATTGGAAGTCACATGGAAAAGTCTCAAGGCCCTTTACTATAGTAGCAAAACATATAGTAACTTTTGTTCTTTAATGTCAATTTCATCAATGAAATTACATTAGTTTCTGATGCTGAACTATCTGACAAAGACAATGACATAAATCTTAAAAATTAAAACTAAATCTTTTTAGGAACTTCAAAAGATATGTCTTTTAGACCCTATGGAAGCAGGATATATCTCTGTCATTTGAAATTTGGTACTTTTCTGCTTTTTTTTTCTTCCCCATTTCTTGTGAATTATTCCCCTTGATATTTTTGATATTTTCATCCAAAGATGATTTGTTGATCCATAAACTAATATTTTATAGTTTGACTGATATGTCACTAAACAAAGTAAATCAAGTTTATATATATATATATATATATATATATATATATATATATATATATATATACGTACACTTATGCACACACATTTTATATACAAATGTATGTGTGTGGGAATGCATATAGAAAGGTCCATGCTTTTGTGAATTTACTCAAGGTGCTTCTCCTTTGTTAAAGTTATAATTTCAGTCACTGTTTAGCTAAAACTGTAACATTCGATAAAATGAGAATACATTGATTACCTCATCTTACTTGAAAAATAATATTGTTGTTAAGAAAGAATTTTTCTTGACTTAATTAACATTAAGCATGAAAACAGAATATAGACCTTGAAAAAATCAAACACGTTTTAACTAGTTGCACCAAGGAGTTTGTTTTGATTGAATGAATTTAGTCATAACCTTAAAAACTTGTTTAAAATGAAGACCAATCTCTTCAGATAAGGCATACTCTTCACAACTGCAGAAAGATTTAAAGGATTTTGGAGCAGAAAAACAGTAGGGGGTTTTCAATAAGTGAGTTGGAAAGAATTGGCTGCATAGGAGCAATCAGCAAAGGAGGAAAAAAGAAAGTTGTTATGAGCAGTGAAAGAGAAAGGAGAAATCAAGGCAGGTCATCAGCTCCATGGGCTTTTCATAGCAAAAGTTTTGGAACCATAGCACCAATTGTATTTTTGCCTGGTTCTTTGTCCAAACATTTCTAGTAACTTCTTTCATTTCAACCATAAAGTAGTTAAGATTTAGTGATGACTAAAAATGAATTAAGGTAGAAAGATAGTTCTTTATTTAGATGTTAGGAATTTCTCTAAGTGGAGAGACTTAGAGTGATTGTAATTGTACTTCTCATTTTACATTTAATCCAAATACTCAAAAACAGCAAAAGAAAAAATCAGATGAACCTGATGGCTCATGATAATATTCATAAGCATTAAGAAGCTAATGATCATAATAGGATTATGCAAAGGTACAACACTGAAACATAAACAAAATACAAAGTGTCTGTCTCTGCTAATTTATCATTTTTGTCTTGTATCATATCAGATAAGTGATGATAATGTAAATCTTTCCTCTGTTCCTGGTACTATTGTGAAATTGAATATCATTTCCCCTTATAGATATGACAATTACTTGATTTTAGATAAGTATTATTTATTTTATTAAAGGGGACAACATATATTTTATTTTAATGTAATTAACATAAATGAATTTATATTTTCTCAAAAAAAGTTTATGAATCTGTTAATAAAGCAATGTGATTTTTTGCTATATTTATAAACTTATTAATATTGAAATAACCTAAAATCAATGAGTTTAATGGAAAAATAATATTAAGGCTCTATAGATTGCTTTCAGGTATTTTATTCTATGTTTAAAGAGTTTTATTCATCAAGGATATTTGTTTATTACTTTACTTTTCTACTTTGGATCATATTTGATTCACTAACAGAATAACTTATTTTAATTTAAAAATTGTAATAGACTTTTTCTTTGAATTTTTAATATATTTCAGTTGTAAATTAATTTTTTTTAACTTCACCCCCTTTGGGAGTTTATTATGGCTTGCTAAATTTACCAAGATTGACATGTAATTTCTATCATTTTTTAAGTTAATCTACTTGTGTGTGGGTGTGCATATATGCCAAAGTTCACCCACTTTATTTCAAGTTTTCAGTCTTGGAATATTAACCAAAATAATGTGTAATGATGTCATTTATTCCTTTTCATTTGTTGTAGGTTTTCTATGAATATTTCTGATGGTGTTTGGTTTATCCTTTATTTTTTATTAACTTAGCTAATGATTTGTCAATCATATTATCACTATGACTACCCTTTTAGTTATTACTACTATTGCTAATCTTGCTTCTACAAATAACATATTGCTATTAAAAAATAGCTCTGACTTTTACTTTCAGTTCATTTTCAGTTTACAGTTCAGTTCAAGTTTCTTTTTCAGTTTTGCTTATATTTTCTTTGATTTCTATTATTTTAATTTTTGCTTTAGGAATTTTTTTTAATTTGTTCCCTTCCAATTTTTTTGTTTTTGTTTTTGTTTTTGTTTTTTCATTGATCTCATATCTTTCTTTTGTGTATTCAAAGATAGAATTCTTTTCATAAATGCTTTTGTTTTTTGCTATATTTAAAGTGTTGACAAGCTGTATTGTTGCTAATATTTTAAGTAAATTATCATTTCTAAATTTTTCTCTTAACGATGTTTAGTATTTAATCATTTAGACTTCATTTAAAGTTTAACATTTTCATCCAATGCTCTTCTTTTTACTGATTATAATTTTATCATATTTTAATAAGCTATTCATTAATTATTTCTGCTTTATTGCATTTGTTAGGAGGTTTTTATGCTCTACTGTGTTATCAATTTAGTAAAACTGTCAAATATTCTTAAAAAATATGATAATTTTTAAAAGTTTCCAATTCCTCTTTACAAAAACTCTATGATATCAAGTTTTCTAAAATTCTATTAAGGTACTTACTGTCTTTCTCTTAATTTTACCTTTAGTAACGCTTGCATAGGGTTAAAAAGTCACATTACTTTCTCCAAATAATGTAAATTTGCGATTTCTCCCTATAATTTTATGAACTTTTTCTGTCAATACTTTGATGGTATGCCATTCTGGACATATCTATTTAGTTTTACTATTATCTCATTATCTGTGGCAAATTTAAGTATAATCATTTTTTCTCTTCTTTTAACCATTTCTATTAATAATGTATTCATAGAGGTCAAAGTTTATGTGGATGCACATATATGCAGATTTCATAATGATGTGGACACAATTAACATCTAATAAAAGTCTGTAATATTGGATTAGATTGTATGGAATAAAGCATCCTGGATTATTTGTTTGGCATAAAGATAGTTCCATTGTTTATAATTGCCCCAACAATACTTCTGATGACACGTTTTCATCTCAGTTTAAAGGGCATCACCCTAGAGAGCATAGGAATTAAAGAAGCATTCCTTAAAATGATAAGCAATATCTACCTAAAACAATCAGAAAGTATTATTTGTAATGGAGATAAGCTAGAAGACTTCACATTAAAATTAGGGTTGAAGCAATCACTATTATTCAATATAGTATTAAAATATTTACTAACAATGAGAGAAGAAAAAAAATTGAAAGACTTAGAATAGGCCATTAGGAAACAAAACTATCATTCTTTGCAGATGACATGATGATATACTTAGAGAACCTTCTAGAACTAATTTTAAAACATTACTTGAAATAATTAACAAATTTTGCAAAGTTGCAGGATATAATATAACCCACATAAATCATCAGCATTCCTTTATGTGACCAATAAAGCCTAACAACAAGAAGTAGCAAGAGAAATTCAATTTAAAATTATTGTAAATAATATAAAATAAGTAAGACTTCCAGCCAAGCCAGTTTCAGGAAATATGTGAACATAATTGCAAGATATTCTTCACATAAATAAAATCAGGTCTAAACAGAGGGGGAAATATTGATTGTTCATGTGTAAGCTGAGCCAAAATAATAAACATGACAATTCTGCATAGACTAATTTACTTATTCAGTTCCATACAAATCAAACTTCCAAAAAAACTGTCTAATGGATCTAGGAAAAATAACAACAGAATTAATCACAAAGAAGAAAAAGTTAAGAAAGTCAAGAGAATTAATGAAAAAATAAAAAAGGAAAGTGGTTTAGCAATATCAAATATCACATTATATTATAAAGCAATAATCATCAAAACTATCTGGTACTGGCTAAGAAATAGAGTGGTAGATCAGTGGAGTAGACTTGGGTACATAAGTAACCAATGACTAAAGTAACCACATGTTTGATAAGAACTCACGAATTGAAAAAAACTGCTAAGAAAAACTAGAAAAAAAATAAGATACATACTAGGCATAGAGTACTTCTTCATCACAATGTATGCCAAGAGAACTTCCAGATATATGCATGATTTAGATATGAAAAGGTTGACCTTATCAGCAAATTAGAAGAACAATGAATAATCTACCTGTCAGACCTAAGGGAAGAAGAAAAATTCATGTTCAAATAAAAGATAGAGAGCATTACAAAATAAAAAAATTGATAATTTTGCTTATGTTAAATGAAAAAGCCTTTTTTTTTTTTTTTTTTTTTTTTTTTTTTTAACAAACAAAACCACTAGAATTGAGAAGGGAAAATAGAAGGAAAGTTGAAAGATGATAAACAATCTTTGTCGCAAGTATCTCTGCTAACAGGTTCATTTCTCAAATGTGGAGAGAACTGATTCAAATTCATAAGAATACACTCCATTCCTCTATTGGTATTGGTCAAATGATATGAAGAGGCAGTTTTCAGATGAAGAAATTAAAACAAATTATAAGATTATGAAGAAGAGCTCTAAATCACTTTTAAATTTTGCAAATTTAAACAACTCTGAGATTCCACTTCAAACCTATCAGATTGGCCAATATAACAAAAAAGAAAAGTGATAAATCTTAGAGAGGATTTGGGTAAATTGGGACACTAATGTACTGTTGGTAAAGTTTTGAGAGTAATTTGGAATTATGCCCAAACCGCAACCCCTTTGATCCAGCAATACTACTATTTGGTTTGTATCCTAAAAAGGACATAAATGTACATAAATACTTATAACCTCCCTTTTCATGCTGACAAAATATTAGAAGTGAGAAAATGCTTATCAGTTGGAGAATGACTGAACTACCTGTAGTATATTAATTTAATGGTATTTTATTGTGCAGTAAGAAATGACGAACAGGAAGATTTCAGAAAAAGGCATACTTGTACAATATGATGCAAAATAAAATGAGCAGAACCAGGAAAACATTGTACATAGTATCAACATTGTATGACGATCAACTATGATTGACTCAGCTTTTCTCAATAACACAATGATCCCAGACGTTTACAAAGGATTCACAAATGCTATCCATAACAGGATAAGGAACTGATGGATATAGAATGCAGACCAAAGCATATATTTTCACTTATTTTATTCTTTGTTGTGTTTTTTTCTTTTGATTTTTTCTTCTTTTACAAGTGTAAATAATATGGAAATGTGCTTTACATGATGGCATATGTATAAACTATTAAACTGGCGATACAGAGATTGGTGGGAGGGAAAAAAGAAATTGGAACTCAAAATCTTATAAAAATAAATGCTAAAAATCATCTTGACATAACTGGGAGGGAAATGAATACTATGAGAGGTAAAAATAAAATAAAGAGAAAAAAACAAAGTGCATCAATGAGAAATGTTATCTGTTAAGGCATTTCTCTGACTTTTTAAAAAGTTTATTTCATATATATGTTTTATATGTTTTATATATATATATATATATATATATATATATATATATATATATATATATATATATATATATATATATATATATATATGTTTTAAATTGTGCTTATATTGAGTCAATGGGAGAGAGACACAAATCTGCACACTGAGAGAAAAAAAAAGTTAATCTGGCATTATAGAATGCCACTTTAAATTTTTTTCTGTCTCTGCTTGCATGATTTTGGCAGTTCATTAACTTTCTGGGTCTCAGTTTCCTTACCTGTGAGGTAGGAGGGGAATTGGAAGAAATGGCCTCTAAGGTCCATTATGACTCTAAATCTATGACTTTTTGCTCCAACAAACTACATGAATATCAAAATAAGGGAATAAGAGATAGAATAAGCAGAATTTTTTTTAAACTGATAAGCAATATGGGTTCTATTGCACAGTTCATTCTTTTTTTAGGGACCAAAGCTGCAGTTGATGCTTTTGAGAGTAGAAATTAGGACACCCTGGGCATATAATCTGTTTCTATTATTGAGCAAAAGAGCTTTTGACTATTAAAGCATCATCTCTGGGTTCTTATACTTCCTACATTTCTGGGCTGCCATATACATTTTCTAACTGGGAAGAAAGGTGAATGAATGTCTGCTGCACATATTCAAGTCACCTCATACTTCACATTGCTATACAGATGAATGACAGGTTTTCCTTTTTCATTTGAATACACTTCCAACAGGAAAGGCAATACTATGGGGGTTTTAGGAGGTGGTAGCTTGGCAAGCATTCCTTCTTAATGACAACAGTTTCCAGTTGTTGAGAGAACAACTTGCCACTTAAATAACAAAATTTTCCCCTCATCTTTTTTCTTGCCCAAGAGAATTAACAATTTGTGCCTGTGTTTGTATATGGGCATAGGCATGTTTTTGGTTAAATCTATGTTTATTAGAGTGGCCAATATGCCCTTCATTCAATAGCTACTCTTATTAGAAATCCTGTTTTAGCTTTTTTTTTTTCTTTTCATTTGTTTAAAGGATGATTTCTGGTTCTACGTATCTTCATCTAAGGAGAAAATATCAGAAACAGAGAAATTGTGAGCTATTCAGCCATCTTATATCCTAGCACCTCACTTCTCTCTCTTAATCTTATCCCCCAGTCCTAAAATACTTACTTCCTCATGCTACATATAAACTGCCTACAAATTCTATTTTCCTAATTCAAGGTTGAGCTTTATGTATACTTCATTGTACAAAATTCTTCCTTTGTCCTCTTCCTAAAAACTCCTGTTATCTCAATTGATGGTTAAACAGGAAAGAAATTTGACCAACTAATTTACACTAAAATTGGAATGAACAGTGATTAACTTGAAATGCTTATTTCTTCTAGGAATATTTTATTGTAAATGAGGAAAGATGAGTTGACACTTGATTTAAACAAAAGTAACAAAACTTTAATAAAAAAATAGTAGAATCATCATGGTATTATGGCTAGAACCCTGGATTTGGAAATCTTGAATTTAAATCCTACCTCAAGCTTTGTCAACCTGAGTAAACCACTAAACTTTTCTGGGGTTCAAATTCCTCTTGTAGAAAGTTAAGGGTTGGATTTTAACAGCATCATTGGTTGATAGGAAAAATATCATCAGGGATAGTTCAATTTCCTCTTACCCTTCAAATACCATGATATATCAAGAATAGAATGTTGTCAAGAGAAGTGACAAAGTTTATGTGGCTCATAACTCTCATATTGTTTTCCCTCTCCCCTTTCCCATAAGTGCCCACAACTCATTTGTTTGATAATTGAGTCTAGACTTTTGCCATTTGATGTCAAGCTTACTGGCTGGTAGTTTCTGGGATTCTGCCTCTTTTGCTTTTTTGGAAAAATTAGATAGTTCAATTTTCTAAGCAATCATGAAGAAAGTGCTAGATAAAAACTCACAGTGCTAGGCAATGAAAAATAGTCCTTGCTCTCAAAGGAATTTTCATTGTCTTATAAAGGAGATAATACATTTTAAGAGATAAATTAATACAATATAACTTGAGAGAAAGAATACTAACTACTTGAGCATTTAATTGCAATCTGACAAACTGTGAAAAAAAAGAAAGTAAGAGTTCTAAAAATATATGCATTAAGAAACATTCCAACTTCAATATTCTTTTATTTATCCCTTTTTCATAGTTCCTTAAAGGTGACAGACAGGTTTTATGACCACATTAGTTATTTATACCAGTAATTTGGAATATACCTATTTTCTGAAGATTTGAATTTATTTTTGGGAACCTTCACCTGTCTTGAGCTTCTCATCAGATTTTTGCCCATGATTACCCTGTCAACTTAGAAACTCGTTTTTTTTTTTTTTTATTTTAATAGAATGATTTGGAATTTAAAAAAATGTTAGTGCTTCTGATCTTTCTCTGTTAGCATTGTATAGTAGAATGCATTCTTGTTGTAGAGAAGACACAGAGAATTCCTTTCTCTTCAACTCACTGTGTGACCATAAGAAACTTATTTGACTTCTCTGACTCATTTTTCATAACTTTATTTTGAGATAATAATATTTTCCCCAGTGATATTATGAATTTCAAATGAGATAATATGAGATAAATAAAATGCAGTAATCATAAGTAAAAACAACAACCTTTTACTTCCATAGTTTCTTATTTCTCCCCTTTTCAATTCATTATACATTATACAATTCATTATATATATATCACTTCTAGAACAATCTTTGTAGGTTCATCATTCTGATCATATTGCTTACACTATTAAAACAAACAAACAAAAAACAAAACAAATTCTCTATAGCTTTCCATTGTGAACTGAATACAATTCATTTCCTTAGTCTGGACTTCAAACTGCTTTTCAAATTCAACAACATGTAATGCTTTTAGGAAAAAATTACTCTACTTCTGTTTCCATTCCTCTCCTTTCTTTTATTTTCTCCTTTCTTTAATTTCTCCTCTCTTCTTTACTTCAGTTTCCTTTCTTTTTTCTTTCCCTTGGAGGATTTAAGTTTAGCTTTTCCAAATTTCTCCATAACAATGTTTACTAAATATATGATGGTAATTTCATATATATATATATATGTGTGTGTGTGTGTGTGTATGTGTGTGTATAATGGTAATTATCACTGTCCCAGAAAGGCTCATATCACATGTCATTCTCCAAATAATGTCCCTGAATAAAATATTGGCTTCCTTAAAAGTCGAGAAAAGAAATAAATGTACAAAGACTGCTATTTTTCAGGCACAATTCTAAGTTGATTTGTATTAATATTACTCATTTGATCCTATAGGATGGTCCAGGCTATCCGTGTAACCTTGGCAAAGACATTGCCAAAAATCTATGTTACGATTCTCACCATCAGAACACAAAAGCTTCAATAATTTGTAAATAAGCCTCTCAAGAATCTTTACTAAATATCCATAGTCTTGAAAGCGGGGTGAGCCAGCTCCATAGTGCCTTAATATAGTTGATATAATTACCCACCCTAGGAATGTCCAGAAATATCACTACCACTAGCAGTCTATTCTTGAGATGAACATTAAAAGGACATTCAGCTATTAAAATTTGAATGAATGGCAATCCTAGACTAAGTTTGATTTCATATAGCCTGTCTCTCACATATGTTGGATGGTCATAATTGAGTGTAATATGTTTAAGAACCAAGAAATAACACAGATCTGTATGAATCTGTGTAATCTATATATCTTCATATACCACCAATAATAGCAAAAAAGGATATACAAATATGTCCAACTACTACTGTTATCAATATCCTATATTTCCCTTTTTCAGTTCTTCCAATTTTCATCCAATTCAATTCAATTCTCCCAATTTCAATACCTCATAATTCAATTCTTACTTAACTCTGCATACATTCTCCTAACTTCTATCATTCTGTTGTATATCTACTGTTTACAATCAAATATTAATTAATTTTTTTATCCATCTTCCTAATGTCTTGAATGTCTAAATATCCTGGTAAAATATTATTATAATCAAATGTTCCCCATCTTTCTTGAACCCATAATATGAAGAATGGGAGAAGGAACACTTTTCTACAATATGAATGACAAGTGCCTCTATATTTACATACCACCTTCCTAAAAGGAAGTCCTTGCCATTTACCCTGTCCAACTGACATATACTCAACTATCCACCTGGAGAAACCTCCAGGTTTAACATGCCACTGAACAACTCCAAATGCCTCTCCAGCCACTGAATTGTGTTTCTTCCACAAAAAGAACTAAGTGGGGAGAAACAATAAGTGATGAAAGATTAAATGTGAATTCAATGATCAAAAAGAAAAAGCCATCAGGCTGTTACTACTACAAGCTACTACAAACAAGGAATGCAAAGTAAAAGACAAAGACATTGTTAATGTGTAAAAATTTACATTGATTTAAAATCAGTGGAAAAACTGTGCCTAATATTTGAAGCTATACTATTCATAGTAATGACTTGCAAACTTGATCAGAAGTTTGTGTCTGTCTTAGTAGACTTAGACTAGTATGAAAACAAAACTTTATGAGACAGAAAGATAAACCAAGCCATTAAATGATAAGCAAGTATCTAGAATAATGTATATTTCTGAGCCATGTTTTCCCCATCTGTAAAATGAGCATTATAATAATATCTTTACCTGACAGGACTTTTGTGCAAAAGAGGGGTTTTTTAAATTATTTTTTAAAAATCTAGATTGATAATATCTCATTCATTCCATCCTATTCTATCAATAATAAATTGCTATCTTTAGCAACTTTGTGGTAGCTTCACACATAATTCTAAAGATAAAATTCAGATAAAGTGAATCATTTTCCCCAAAACATTGGAGTGTAAAAGATGAGGAGTGATTCTTCAAATTAAGACAACAGCAGTGCAAAGCAGATATCTATAAGTCATTTCCCCTATGTTGTAAAATAGGTGACTGGATAATTATGTCTATTTGACTTTCACAAAAGCCTTTTGAAATGCCATGGCACACTGAGGCAGTTTTTAAGATGAAGTCCTTTTTTAGATTTCTCTGCTTTGCACAGACCCAATAATGGACCCATGCATCTTGATTTGAATGTACTCTTTGATATTCCATCTTGGGCACTAAAACAACTTGAATCACATTCCCAGAAGAGCTTAAGACTATCTAGGTTCATGACCTGAGGTTAAATAAAGGGGAATGAGACACCTACAAACAAATGTTCTGCCTTAACAGCTTCAAAGAGCCTGCTCTCACATTCAGATAGCCATTTCACCTTGCCTTCTAAGTGTAATCAGAAAGGTAATATTTCTAGAGAAATTGAAAAAGGTGCTGGGGTCCTCACAGACATGGTCAATACATTAAGAGAATGCCAGCCAATTCTGGAAGTGTATTGCTCCATTCTTTTTGTTTTATAATATGGTATCATAAAAGCAGTACTGATGCCCATCTAAAGTATATAAGTAAAATTAACATCTGGGGAAATAATGAGAGCTCTTTGGATTCAGCAATGTAGAGAATTCAGGTTAGCATAAAAATGATCAATTTAATTCATTCCCTTAATAAAGAAATCAGGACTGTGCAGAAGTGGGTTTGAGATTTAAATTTACTTTTCTAAAAATGAAGTAGGAAGCAAATATAATTTTCTTTTTGAAAATGAAATCAAAATTAAAACAAGTAGAGTGACTAATTTAATGCTTAGTTGCTATTTTACAGAGGATGAAGCCACTTTAGCATTAATTATTTTATTATGTAGGTAACATGATGAGTTGGTGATTGGTACATGATATGAACTGTACTTTCTCACTTATGTATCTATGATGAATCAACACACTTCTTTTTGTTTTCTTGTCAGCAATACTTTTCCTTTGAATACACTGAATTTAAAAATAGTAGCTCACATCTGAACTATTTTAAGGTTTATGGAAAACTTTTCTTATAATAATTATCTGTAATTAATATTTTTGTAGTTATTTTGTTGTTTATAGGTTGGTTTGTTTTAGTTCTCCTACTTAGAGTTGTGATTTCCTTAGTTTGGGGAAATTCTCAGTGTAGAAACATTTTACACCACGGAGGGTCTCAACTTCTATTACACATTTACCTAAGTGCAAAATCCAATATTCTGGAGGCCTTCTCATTGTTTTAATATTTTTTATTAAGGAATTATTTTCTTCAGTGGATTTTGTGCTTTTTTTTTTAACCATTTGACCCCTTTTGGTTTTGTTCCTACTTTAAAGAATTATTGACTCTTTTCATAATTTTGCATCACTCTTTTTTTTAACCATTTTTTCTCACCTCATTTAATTTTTAAAATTCTTTTTGATCTCTTCCAGGAATTCTTTTTGAGTCTGTGCCCAATTCAAAAATGTCTTTAAAGTTTTAGACATAGAAGACTTCATTCATTGTCTTCTGAATTTGTTTTGATCATCCCTGCCATCATAGTAACTTTCGATAGTCAGTTTTACTTTTAATTTTAGTTTAGTATAGTTTAGGGTTTTTTTTTTTTCCCTGTTTCCTCACTTTCCAGCCTATTTCTTGATTTTTTAACTATGTTAAAGTTGGGCTCTGTTCCTGATTTAGAAGGGACACTGTCTCAAGCTTCATATTTTTACTCCAAATATTTTCAGAGTTAATTCTGGAATTCTGGAAGCTTATAGTTCTCTCTAGGTAGTATGATTTAAGGAGAGATGTGTTTTCCGCTTTCCTGGCCTCTGGTCTATGAATTCATTTTCCCTCCCTGGAACTGAAAGCAAGATAAGCTTGGTAGGCTAATGTTCCTTTCCCCCCTGAAACTGTTGCCAGGATTGCAACCAGGCTACATATCTAGAGTGTAACACAGAGTCCTACCTCAGGGCCAACAAAGTATTCCATATATTACTCTTTTGGCAAGTTGTCAAACCTCTTTATCATCTTTGAGCTGAGATATCTGGAAGTCACTGCTCCAGCTTCTGTTACCCTCAAGGTTTGCTTCTGGAGTCCAGACATTACCTGTTCTACTATCATCTCAGTATGTAACTGACCTTTCTGCTGAGCTAGATTGTCTTAGCCTAGATAATTTTTACCCTCTCCTTTTGTGGGTCTGCCATTCCAGAATTTGAGTTGAGTTGTTATTTAAAATATTGGAAGAGAGTTTGGGAAAGCTCATATTATTTCTAGCTTTTTCTTCATGATCTTGGCTCCAGCTCTCCCTTCTTTTAGAATATGGGATAAAATTTATCAGATTCTGCACTTGCTTCCTTTCATTCTTATAATATAATCAGCCCATTTTTTCTGTTCATACATACTTTTCCATTCTTCTTTGGATTATTTTTCATAATGTATCTTGCATGATCTTTTTTTTTTCATAAGTTGAATTTATCAGATTAGGACAATAATGGTGTTAAAAGATTGTGTTAGCAAATAATTTAGTATCACTAAAAGCTCAGGTAAGATGTTTTCCATTTAGACATTGAAATTATTTAAGACTCTATGAAATGTATATAGATGGAGGTCATATTCAAGAATCTTCTGTGTAAAACTTCCAAGGAAATGTGAAGCAAAAAGTCATAGGTATATATAAGATACTCTACAGGTACATGAAAGATATCCTGCAATAATATAAAATATTTGGGAGTCTATTTGCCAAGGCAAACTCAGGAACTATATGTACACAATTGCAAAACACTTTCCACACAAATAAAGTGAGATCTAATCAAATGGAAAAATATCAAGTGCTCATATTAGGCAGAGCTAATATAATAAAAATGACAATTCTACCTAAATTATTCTATATGTTCAGAGCCATATAAATCAAACTCCCAAGAAATTATAGATCTAAAAAAATAATAACAGAGTTCATCTGCAAAAACAAAAGGTCAAGAATTTCAAGGGAATCAATGAAAAAATCAAATGAAGATGGCCCAGCTGTATCAGACCTAAGAGTATATTATAAAGCAGCAGTCATCAACACCATCTGGGACTGGCTAAGAAATAGAGAAGATGATCAATGGAATAGGTTAATTTCACAAGGCACAATAGTCAATAACTATAGTAACCTAGTGTTTGATAAACTTGAAGATACTTGTGTAAGAACTCACAATTTGACAAAAATTGCTGGGAAAATTGGAAACTAGTATGGCAGAAACTAAGCATTGAACCATACCTTAATTCCTATACCAAGATAAGGTCAAAATGGGTTCATAATATCACTTATAAAGAGTGATAGTATAAGCAAATTAAAGAAAACAAAGGATAGTCTACCTCTCAGATCAGTGGAGAAGAAAGGAATCTGTGGCCAAAGATGAACTAGAGATCATTAGGGAATAAAAAATGGGTGATTTTAATTATATTAAGTTAAAAAGTTCTCATACAAACAAAATCAATATTGACAAGATTAAAAGGGAAGCAGTGAACTGGGAAAAATACATCCAGGGGCAGCTAGGTGGCACAGTGGATAGAACACCAGCCCTGAATTCAGGAGGACCCTAATTCAAATCTGGTCTCAGACACTTAACACTTCCTAGCTGTGTGACCCTGGGCAAGTCACTTAACCTCTGCCTCAGAAAAGAAAAAAAAAAAAAGAGTAGACCCTAAACCTTAAAAAATGAGCACAAAACAAAAATAATTCTCACCATAAACAGCTTTTATGGAGAGAGAGAACAGACCTCAAATGTTGAAGTTACAAAAGGAAAAGCAACTCTAGATGAAGCCCCAAAGGGAGAAAGAATTGGTTTCCATTTCACAAGGTTTTCTTGGAAAATTTCATAAAGCATATTAAAAGAGAGTTAGAAAAAAATGGGGAAAAGAAATGAGATCTTTGCAAGAAGGAATGGGAAAAGCATATCACTCCTTACAAAATAGGTATGAAAAAGATACCAATTAGTTGAAAAACAAAATTTGTGAAATGGGAGAAAAATGCAATGAACAAAACAGTTCAAGTGAACAAATACAAAAGAAGCTAAAAAAGGTAATTAGTGAAAGTAATACACTAAAAATAAGAATTGAACAAATGGAAGTGAATGATTCAATAAGACAAGAATCAGTCAAAGAATACAAACCATTCTCCAATTAATCAATGGTCAAAGAATGTGAATAGATAATTTTCTGATGAACAAATGAAAACAATTTCTAGTCATATGAAAGAAAAATCTCTAAATCACTATTGATTAGAGAAATGCAAATTAAGACAACTTTTAGGTACCACTACATACCTCTCAGATTGGCTAAGTTGACAGGAAAAGATAATTGTAACGAGCTGTCGTCTCTAGAAGCTGCCGGATCACTCTCTGGGAAGAGATCTGCTGTGTCTACTCAAATCTTTCATAAAGATTCTTCTTCCTGTAGTGAACCGTTGTCTCCAGGCAGTTGCTGTTAACTCTTGTCCTTAGAAGAAACTTCCCTTCCTGCAGAGAGCCCCGTCAAGCCTGATGCAATGCAGAGTCTTTCTCTTGAATCCTGGCTCTGAATCTCCTCCAGCTCTTATCCTTCTCCTGGCCGATCTGCTCTCTGCGCCCAGTGCTGTCTCTTTTATCCTCCCAGAGAATGGGCGTGGGATAATGCAAGGGCTTCTGGGAAGAACCACCCCAGCCAATGAGCTTGCCCCCTCTATCAAGTCAACCTGAGTTCTCACCTTGTAATTGTCCAGAAAACCTGAATTCTCACCTTGTCACTATCCAGACAACCTCAGTTCTCACTTAGTAATCCTAACATCTCCCCCTTTCTTTTGATTTAGAACATAGGATAGTCATGACCTTGAAACATAAATCCATCAATATGGGAAGTATTACAGATAATTACATAAATGACCTTGAAACATAAATCCATCAATATGGGAAGTATTACAGATAATTACATAAATTACATAAGCACATAGTAACATAGTAACGTAACACATGCTAGAAGTATATAACATAATCATAAATTGAAAATTTATAAATGTCCATAAGTCCATTGTCCATTAGTCTCATCTTGTGTGAGGAAGTCCAATGATTCCTGCTGGTTTTAAAGTTCTTTAACAGTCTTCTTATTATCCATGCTCTTTCAGTGTCAGATGTTTCTTAGATCTTCTCCTTTATTTTGAGGTCTTTCTCTTTTTCTGTCTCTCTCTGATGGACAAGGCGAATATGACTTGTTGGCACCCATCTGATTCCTTCTCCTGCTGAAGAAATACAAGCAAACCCTCTCCCCCAGGCAGTTAACCTATCTGGTCCCTTCCATTCACCACTTTCTGGATCTCTCCACATCACCTGGCGATTATCTAAGGACAGTGGAGATGCTCTCACTGGACACTGCCCTTCTGGTGGGTTATAAAACCTGTCTGCTGGAGCCAGTGCATCTTTGTCAAAAATTAGAAAATTAATGGTATAGAGAACTAAATTTAGAAGTTCCCTAGGGCTACCTGTGGCTCCCCCTTTCTTTTGTTTTTGGAGGAGTGTCTTAATATCTCTGTTTCTTCTCTCTACTATTGCCTGCCCTTGAGGATTAAAGGGTATGCCCGTGGTATGTAAAATCTTATACTGTGCACAAAAGTGTGTAAAATGTTTGGACGTATATGCAGGTCCATTGTCTGTTTTTATTGCTTGTGGCACACCCATAATTGCAAATGCTTGTATAAGGAATTCAGTGACCACTCGGGCTGTCTCTTTTGCTGCTGGCATTGCAAATGTGAATCCTGAAAAGGTGTCTACCACGACATGAATAAAAGATAGACGACCAAAAGATTTATAATGGGTCACATCCATTTGCCAGATTTCATTGGGTCTCAAACCACGAGGATTCTTCCCTGGAGGGAGTGTAGGAGCATGGAAAGGAAGACAAGCTGTACAGCTTTTTACTATGCTCCTAGCTTCCTCTCTTGTGATTCCAAATTGTAAATGTAAAGCTCGAGCAGCCTGATGATATTTAGAATGAGATTCTTGTGCTTCCTGAAATAAAGGACTACTGGCTAACATGGTTAGAAGGCTATCTGCCTTTGAATTTCCATCAAAAATGGGACCTGGAAGTCCACTATGTGAGTGGACATGCAAGATATAAATCTTGCCTGGATGTTTTCTCACTTGCTCTTGAAGTTCCTTAAAGAGATGATAAATATTGGAGGCTGCAAATTTTATTTGGGCTGTGGCAATTCTTTGTACTACACCTACTGAATAGGCTGAATCAGTAATTATATTTACGTCTCCTGGGTAATAAGTGAGAGCTAGCATGATAGCAAATAATTCATTCTGTTGAGTGGATTGAAAAGGAGTCCTGATTACTCTCTTTATGGTTAAATCATGAGAGTATATGGCACAAATATTTTCTTTGGAGGCATCTGTAAAGATTGTTGGTCCTTTAAGAGGAACCTTAGAAACCTTTTCTTCAAAAATCCATCGCCAATTATGTAGTAGCCGGGTAATCTTTAATGGAGATCCATGTGCAAAATTTGGAGCGGTGGCCAATAAAATTTGCCATTCTGGGATGGTCTCACAGCATACATTAATCTGTGCGTTAGTATAGAATGTGTATATTTTTTCAGGACTTATTCCAGATAATTGTGTTACTCTCTTAATAGCCTTTAATAAAATCCTAGCCACAAGCACTGGGTAAGGTGTAAGGCTTTGTTCTGGTTGTGCTGGGAGGTTCACCCACTCAATCACTCTGTCTCCTTGATGAAGGACTGCTGTGGGTGCCTCTTTTGTAGCAAAAACTGATATTTCCAAGGGTTTTTGAGTGACTCTTTCAACCACATTGGATAAAGCCAGTTCAACTTCTCTCAAAGCCTTTTGTGCTTCTTTTGTAAGCTGGCGTGGTGAATTTAAAGCACTGTCTCCCCTTAAAATGTCATATAGAGGTTGTAGTTGATTGGTAGTTAAGCCTAACACTGGACGCATCCATTGGATATCTCCTATTAATTTTTGAAAGTCATTTAAGGTGTTCAACTTCTCTGTTCTTAAAGAAAGCTTTTGTACTGTGAGTGTCTTAGGATATACTTCATATCCTAAATATTGAAAAGGAGCATGTCTTTGAATTTTTTCTGTAGCTATATGCAGTTTGTAGTACTTTAATGTTTCCATGGTCCTTTGTAGACATGCCTCTAACATTTGTTCCTCAGGTGCACATCCCAAAATATCATCCATATAATGTAACAATATTACTTTTGGAAAGGCTTTTCTTACTGGAGCAAGAGCAGCTGCAACATACATTTGGCACATAGTAGGGCTGTTTTTCATTCCCTGTGGCAAAACTGTCCATTCATATCTTTTATAAGGCTCAGCCAAATTAACACTAGGCACTGAAAAAGCAAATCTTTTCATATCCTCCTTATCTAGAGGAATAGAATAGAAACAATCCTTAATGTCTATAACCCATAGAGGCCATTCTCTTGGCAACTGAGTAGGAGATGGAAGTCCAGGCTGAAGAGTTCCCATAGTTTCCATCTGTTCATTTACTCTTCTTAGATCAGTTATCATCCTCCATTTTCCAGATTTCTTTTTCACCACAAATACTGGGGAATTCCAAGGACTTAGAGAAGGCCGCAAGTGTCCTTGGTCAAGTTGTTCTTGCACTATGTCTAATAAGGCCTGAATTTTATCACTTCTTAAGGGCCACTGTTCTACCCACACTGGTGAATCAGTCTTCCACTGAATAGGAACTGGTGAAAGTGCAGGTAGGCCTTCAACAGCAGCCCTGCCTAAAAAGCCGAAGTGCTTATTTGTAATCCTATCTGCTGTAAAATGTCTCTTCCCCACAGATTGATGGGGATTTTTTCAACCACAAAAGGAGTAAAAGCTCCTGTTTCTCCTTCAAATACCCATCTCAAAGGCCTAGCACTAACTTCTGCTGCTATTGATCCTCCCACCCCAGACATATAGGTGTCTGCTTTAATCTTTGGCCAGTGACCGGGCCAATTGGCACCTCTAATAACTGTACGATCTGCACCCGTGTCTACCAATCCTTCAAATGGTATTCCGTTTATATAAATAGTAAGCATAGGTCGGTCAGCTGTCACAGCTGCTGTCCAATATATTCCTGGATTTTGTTCATTGGAGTCAAAATCTAGGCGACTATCACTAGGTTGCTTATTAGGGGTCTGTAACAATAAGCCTGATGCTACTACTTCTCCTGGTTGATAAATCACACGTTGTCTGCCTGTGTTAGTGACTGGGATATTAGATACACGTTCTCCAGTCTCCCACATCAGTGTATGGATGGACACTGTTTTGTAGGCACTCTCAGAAGGTGAAATGGTCAAGCCTACTGTGCCTGGAGGCAAAGGATCCATAGGCTCAACAGGAACAGATTTCACTTCTCCAGGGAGTATCTCGGTAGTCTCTACTGCACACAACTCTATTTTTCCTAATTTCAATCCCTTTCTTCCATCTGATTGCCTTTTGGCTGATTGATCGTGTCTTAAAATTCTCTGGATGTAACCTCGGCTGCCATCATGCCCCACTTGGGGGGCTGAAGCTGGGCCCCACCTGTCATTTCCCTGTGTCAATCTACATTCGGAGGCCCAGTGGAGGCCCTTGTGACATTTTGGACATGGAGTTTTAGGTCTTCTCTCACCCTGTCTTCTCACTGTATCTCCATATCTACACTGAGCTCTTAGATGCCCAATTTTTCCACATTGAAAACATCGCCGAGTTTCTCTAGAAGGCCCTTGCCAGGAGGGACCCTGTCTTTCCACATTCATCATTGTCCGGGTGTAAAAAGCATTTGTTCCCACTGTAGCACAGCGTCTTATGATCTCCTCTAAAGGAGCATCTTTGTCTAATCCCCATATAATTCTTTTGCAAATCTCATTGGCATTTTCCTTAGCCAGATGTCTGGTCATTATTTCTGTAGCTGAATTTTCTCCAATAGTTCTTTTGACAGCAGTTTGCAAACGTCCCACAAAATCTGCAAAAGGTTCATTGGGACCTTGCTGTATTTTAGTGAAAGCCTCTCCACGATCTTTCTGTCCAGGAAGGACACCCCAAGCTTTTATTGCAGCCTTAGCAATTTGTTCATATATTGTCATGGTATAATTAATCTGTTCCGAATTCTCTCCATACTGACCTTCACCAGCTAAGTGCTCAAAAGTGAATTGTGTGTTAACTCCTATTTCCAAATTGCATCTGACTTGAATTTTACATAATTCATGAAATTCCGCAAGCCATAATAAATTTTCTCCAGGTTCCAGACATGTCCTTGCTATGGATTTCCAATCATTCGGGGTTAGGACTTCATAAGACAAACCATCTAGTAACATTTTGACATAAGCTGATGTAGCCCCATAAAGGGTACAACCTTTTTTCAAATCCTTAATTTTATTCAAATCTAAAGGTGCATATCTTCTCCTTTTTTTACCTACAGAGTCAGTATTTTCAATCACAGGATATGCATGTATAAAATCACTTATATCCTGTCCTTCTCTCTTAGCTTTAACCAATGCTTTTTCTAATCTTGTCATAGGCTTAGGCTTCTTCACAGGCAATTCTGTTTGTGTTTCTGCCTCTTCCCCTCTTTCTTCCTCCATCTCTGAAGGTGGGGTTGATGTGGGCCTGTCAATAATCTGTTCTCTAGGCAGGGTTGAAGCTTCTTCAAGAGAATCATACCATAATTCCTCATTTAAATCCTCTTGCTCTAGGGAAAGATCTTGATCTTTCCTTTTTTCCTCACACTTCCTCCTCTGTTCATTTTTAGAACTTTTCCTTTTCCTACAACTTGCTTGATAGTTTAAGGCTAATTGAACTATGTTGTAGATATAAAATACTTCTGCAGAAATTGAACGAGGCCCATTTTTTGCTTGAAATTCTTTCATTTCATATCCCACTAGCTTCCATTTATCTACATCTATCTTTTCTTCCTCTAAGAACCAAGGGGATGTGCGTCTTAATGCAGCCAAGAGTTTAGCAATCTGTACCCAGGTTACAAGTAAACTCTGCTCCTCAATTATGTTGATTATACTCTCTATAGTACCACTCCTGAATGGGGGTGGAGCTGAGGTTGCTTCTGGGGCTGGGGTTGAGTCGGCTGAGGTCCAGGGATTGAATTTAGCTAACATCTGCCCCATTTCAGCTATAAGAGATTCCTGGTTTAGCCCTTAACAAGTTAAGTTCCTTATTTATCTATTAGCACGGTCACTTAATCTTTAACAAAGTTTCCTCGTTACTCACGGTTCTGGGTCAGAGAGACTGAGATCTAGATCGGAAGCTTTTCCACTGGAATCAGGACTGTGTCTGTCCCTGTTCGGGCGCCAAATTGCAAAGGTCTGGTCTAGCTCCTCTTGTCAGGATAAGCAAAAGTCCTTGCCCCACGTTGGGCGCCAATTGTAGTGAGCTGTCGTCTCTAGAAGCTGCCGGATCACTCTCTGGGAAGAGATCTGCTGTGTCTACTCAAATCTTTCATAAAGATTCTTCTTCCTGTAGTGAACCGTTGTCTCCAGGCAGTTGCTGTTAACTCTTGTCCTTAGAAGAAACTTCCCTTCCTGCAGAGAGCCCCGTCAAGCCTGATGCAATGCAGAGTCTTTCTCTTGAATCCTGGCTCTGAATCTCCTCCAGCTCTTATCCTTCTCCTGGCCGATCTGCTCTCTGCGCCCAGTGCTGTCTCTTTTATCCTCCCAGAGAATGGGCGTGGGATAATGCAAGGGCTTCTGGGAAGAACCACCCCAGCCAATGAGCTTGCCCCCTCTATCAAGTCAACCTGAGTTCTCACCTTGTAATTGTCCAGAAAACCTGAATTCCACCTTGTCACTATCCAGAAACCTCAGTTCTCACTTAGTAATCCTAACAGATAATGATGAATCTTGGAGGGGAAGTGGGAAAACCAGGACACTAACACATTGTTGGCCAAGTTGTGAACTGATCAATCATTCTGAAGAGCAATATGGAACTATGCTCAAAGGACTATCAAAACTGTGCATATCCTTTGATCCAGCAGTGTTTCCACTGAGCCTATATCCCAAAGAGATCTTAAAGAAAGGAAAGGGACCCACATGTGCAAAAATATTTGTGGCAGCCCTTTTTTGTAGTGGCTAGAAACTGGAAACAGTGGATGCCCATCAATTGGAGAATGGCTGAATAAGTTATGGTATATGAATGTTAGGGAATATTATTGTTCTATAAGAAACAATCAGCAGTATGATTTTAGAAAGGCCTGGAGAGACTTATGTGAACTGATGATAAATGAAGTGAGTAGAACCAAGACATTGTAGACAGAACAACAAAATTATGTGAGGATCAATTCTGATGGATGTGGATCCTTTAAACAGTGAAATGATTCAGACCAGTTCCAATGGTCTTGTAATGGAGAAGGTCATCTACATCTAGAAAGAAGCCTGTGAGGACTGAATGTGGATCACAGCATAGGATTTTTATATTTTTTTCATTGCTGTTTGCTTGCATTTTTTTCTTATTTTTCCCCTTTTTGATATATTTCTTATATAACCTGATAACTGTGGAAACGTATATATATGTATATATATATATATATGTATATATATATATATATATATATATATATATATATATATATATATATATATATATATATATATATATATATATATATATATATATATATATATACATATATATTCCCAATCCCTTAATTCTTGTGTGATCTTGGACAAATCAAATAACCTTCCTTATCTTCAAATTTTCTTCTAGGTATAAGTAGTGGGAGAGGATAACCACTAAGGTATCTCCCAGATCCATCTTTCTGATTTTGTAAAATGCTGGACTAGTAAGACATCAATATTCATACTCAAGGCAGGTATTACAGATGGATAATGAGCTGGAATTAGAAATCAATATCAAGAAGGCCATAAAATTATAGGAACACAGAAAGTGGGCTCAATCATATTTGCTCCTCCTGATAGTGCTTTCAAATTGGTGATGTGTAATCTGTGATATTGTGTAAATGCAGGAAAGGACTGAATTTGTTAGACCTTGTCCCATAAGACAGAAGAATATGTGTGTGTGTGTGTGTGTGTGTGTGTGTTTTGTGTGTGTTGTGATACAGACAGAGAAAAGAGAGAGAGAATACTTTTCTTAATTATTGTAGATGTTCAAAAGTAGAGTAATGTTTCCTATTACTCTAAGTGTTAAAATGGATACTAAAAGATGATTTTAACGTTGTCAAGTTTCATTCTCTCCAGAAAAGAAGAAAGGTTCATATTAGGAAAATATCATAAATGATCTTTTCTGGCAGTATCCCAGGTACCTTAAGAATAATTGTTAGAACTGAATTCATAATCAAATACAATGTCAAGAGAAATTTAAGAAAAACTAAAACAAAACAAAAAATAAGGAAAAAAAATTCCCATGTTAGGTTACTCTGAGGACTTACATTCTTTTTAATAGAAGAATAAGTTTTCATTTGGTTCCACATGTATGGCTTGTGACTGTATGTTTTGAAAGACAAACCAAATGCCAATCATTTGGGCTATAATTTTCAGCCTAATCAGTCTCTGTAGAAATCAGCAAGACTGACACATGAAAGTGTTAGCTATTCTTGTAACATGTTCTTGTAGACAGATCATGTTTGAGAAATTCTTTCCCAAGTAATTGCATGAGTGCTTTTGCTAGCCAGAGTGTGGAAAGCATAAGACTAAAGTCTCTAACATTGTCAACACATTCTCTTTGATTTGATTAAATTTTATTTTATAGTTTTATTCATCATAATGATTTAAGTATTTCTAGATATCTGAATCATGGCAACAAGATTGCTAATGCTGATGAAGCATACTTTTGGAAACAAACTATAAACATAAACTTTTATTCCTTAAACTTTGAGAAGTAAGATATTGCTTGCTGTTGGAATCAAAATATATGTATCCTAAAAGGATAAGAAACAAATACATCATAAATAAATAAAATTTTAATTCCTCTTAGCTTAAAGGAATAGTGCTAAATATTTGCTCTCAAATGGGCTTTTATAAAAGACAAAAATACATGATGCAAAAATTCTGTAATTAAATTAGTTTTAAACACTGCCCTTTCCCTGTCAGGTCATTAACTTAAAAGTCTTTAGACTACAACATGAGAGCGTATAATCAGATTTGTCTTTTCAGCCCCCAAAATGAACCAGATCTACTTTATTTTTCTCTTCATAATATATTTCCAGTGAAAGATCTTTTTTCAGGAAATTTTCCACATGAATCCATATTATAGGACAAATTGCCTTATAGGCTTTGGCTAAGATTTCTTTTCTTTACACATAGTAGTCTTCCAGAATTTTATTCTCTTGCTCCAATCCACTCTGTAAATATGAAAGATATTTGTTTAATATTCTTTGTATTATATTTTGAGCTATTTGGATAATAGGTGATAAATAAATAGATGATATATAAATCTAATAAACAAATAGCAAATGTTAGAAAATATTAAAGAGGAGCATGGGAAAATGAAATTTTATTATACTGTGTTTCATTTTGACAGCATTCATAAACCATAGCATGTTACAATAGCTCATCAGCTCACCATATGTTTTAACCATGATAAAAAACACCTTTAAAATTTCCTTTACAATTATCATACTATTTATCAATAATATATAATCCTGAGTTCTGCCTCAAAATATTTCACTTTTAATAATTCTACATTCTTTGAAAATACAGATAAGGATTATTCATTCTATCTGTATATGAATGTATATTACTAGGGCTCCTGCAATGTTATTTCAATTCCCTCACACTCTTGCACTTTATTGATAAAAATATTCCAGCATATTTGTATATTCTGATAATGAAAGAGAAAGGGAAAAAAGAGGAGGAAGCAAAAATGAGAGAAACTATGATGTCATAATTCTTAGATACAATTAGAGGCATTGCATGTATTTAAGTGTGTTTTTATTCAACATTTCTAACGTTAAATCTGAAAGATACAAACTTAGTATTGTCAGAGACAAAGGTGCTAAAACTACATCTAAATGTTATTAGTAATGGTAGCCAAATAGTGAAGGAAAGATTAAAAACATTTTCCACAATTTTTTTCTTATTATTTCATCTTTACCCATTATGCAACAATGATTTCTAAACATTTTTGATCATGTTCACCATTAGGAAAACGTTAGTACACATTGCAGATACAAAGTCATATATATGTAAATTACAGATGTATTCTATTATACTAATGTAATGTATAAATTGTAAACTATCACAAAATCAAAGGAAATAAAGATAAAATAAGCATTATGGTGAAATACTATTAAGCACACAAAATCCTTTTTTCCTCATTAATATTATAGTGCAAGCAAAGTGCATATACTTTTTCATTTTAGAAAATTCATGTGATACAGTATTCAAAAACGTGGTTTTAAGACTTTTTTTGATATTTGGTTTAAATGGTTTCACGGCTGAAAAGAAATACTTACAAAATTGTGATGCTGATTTTCTCAATTCTCTCCAAACCTTTTTGTTGAATTTGGTTATTTTCCCCATATTTTTATTACCTCTTCATAGGCTAGAAACAGTGATAAAAAGTCCAATAAAGTTTATTAATTCAAAGAACCTTTTATCCAAATAAGGTGAAGTGACTAGTTTAAGGTCAAACAGATAGTTAAGTAGCAGAGTCAGAATTAGAAGCCAAGAATAAGTGGCAAAACCAGGATTTGAATGTAGCTTTTGTGATTTTAAATTGTGGATGCTTTTCACTGCATTGTTCTGCCTCCAAGAAGTTTGGCCAACAACAGATGTGACTTTTTTCCTAGTCATAGCAACTTATAGAAAAATGCCTGTTATAGAACAAAAGGCTACATGTTTTAGGGTTTGAACAAACATTAGAAATGATACAGATAAAAACTGTCACTTTGTGGATGAGGAATCCAAGACCCAGAGATATTTAATGATTTGATTCCTATCACACTGATAGTGAAATACAAAATCTAGATTCAAGCCAAATTCTCTGATGCTAAAATTCTTATTAGTCAGTTGGGTAAACTGAGAACAGTTCTTTGAAAGTACAATTGAAGATATCTCAATTTGTGGTGTGATCAATAACTATTATTTATATTAAAGAAAAGACATCTATTCTATATTGAGCTATTCAGGGAGAATATCACCATGCAAATGGGACTTGAAGTGTACCTGATTAAAAGATAGATGGACCAATCTGTAAAAAGGAGTGTGGAAGATCTTCAAATAGAGTAGAAAAACTTGAACAAAAGCACTGAGGTAGGAATCAGCATAGATGTATATTGGATTATGAGATATAACTTCCTCCAGGACATATCGATGCTTCCTCAAACATCTGAACTTCACAGTTTACCAACCGAGGCATTTCCCATGACCTATCTCACTTTGGCCACATGCAAAGATAGTCATACTTTCAATCTTGTCATCACCTTCAAATAAATCACTTCTATGTTCATGAACTCTGAAATCCCTTTATCTGAAATGACGTGTCAATATCCATCTCCTTGACTTTAACTTTATTTTTTGTCTTCTCTGAGACTTCCAATTCCTTGAGCCCTTTTTCTAGGTAATCACCCTTATACTAGCTACATTTTACCACATTTTCATATTATCTCTTTGGTGAATGAGCTCTACTCTACACCATTGGTCCCTCTTGAATGTCTTTCTCCTTAATCATGTTGCTTATTTAATTCAATAAAGTTTCAGTCTAGGATCACTCGAACCATTCACTGCTATTACTGTTATACACAAGTCATTGAATTAAGATATAGAAAATCAAACATCTTGGCTGATTGGATGTACTATAAGTTAAGGTTATATAGCTTTAACTGGGACCTCATTTTATTAAGACAATCTTTAAATACATTTCTCTTTAACTTACTATCCTACTTACATGGATTCTCCATAACTTTTTATCTCTCTTAAAATTTCCTATGGTGATTTATTCCATCAACCTAACCTCTCAGATAAAAATCTTTCCTTATATTTTAATGAAAAAAAAATGAATCTATTTGTTAAGAGTTTCCTATTATCTCCTCCTAATCATCATGTCATACCAGGCAGATGTCACCAGAGATGTAAACGCTCTTCATTTAGCATTTCCTATTTATTCAAAACAAATTCCTCTATATTCAAAAAGATTCCTTTTCTTGAATTTCTCCTTATTTACTAGTTTCCCTATTTTTTACATATATGACCACACATTATCTATCCTCAAAAAAATCACTTGATCCATCCATCACTATTGCCTGTCTTCTTATATTTCTTCTCCTTTTTGTTGCTATAGTCTTTGAGAAGGTTGTCTACAATTAATACTTTCATTATTTTCCTTCTCTCTTCTTAATTCTATGATCTGGTTCACACCTTCATCACTAAACAAAGCTACTTTCATCAAAAATATCAAAGATGACTTAACTGACAATTTTATCCTTTTTTGATCTCTACAGACTTTGACAATATCCATTACTCTCTTCTTCTTGATATTCTTTTCCTTCTAGTTTTTTCCATAAGATTTTTCTCTCCTATCTTCTCTTATGTGTATCGTTCCTTTTCTGAAACTCCTTCATTTGATCATTAGCTCATGTCTACTAACCATGTCCCTTAGAAAACTATACTGCCTTTTTTAATATTCTTTTTTTTTTGCTCTTTTATTTGATGATCTTACCCATTACTATTTTTAACATATAATTTTTATGTTGATGATTCTTAGATCTGCTTATACAGACATAACCTCCAATCATGTTTCCAACCACCTATTAAATAACTCAAATTGGATATCCTATAGACATTTTAAACTTTATATGTCTGAAAGTGATCTCATTTTTTTTCTTCCCAAAACTTCTTCTTTCTAAACTTCCCTGTTTATGACAAGGACTTAATTATCTTTATCACACAGGTTCACAAACTAGGTGCTATGTGAAATAACTCACTCTCTCATGCCTCATATCCATTCTGTTTCCAAGGTTTGTCTACTTTAAATTTCACATTTAATTTCAAGCCTTCAGTCTCCTGATATTGATAAAATATTGGTGTCAGTTTTCATCTTACACTTGGATTATTGTAGCAACTTGTTGGTTAGTCTTCCTGTTTCAAATGTTTCTCTACTCTAATTCCTCTTCCTTTCAGTTTTAGAATTAATCTTCTCAAAGCATAGACATGATTGTAACACACACACATACACACACACTCACACACATACACATACACACACACAACCTCAGTAAACTCCAATGGCTTCCTATCATCTTGAGTATTAAATATAAAATTGACTTTGACATTTAAATTCCTTACAGTACAGCCCTCTCTTATCTTTCCTCTCTTTTTATACTTTATCTCCCCCCCCTTTACTCTGTAATCCAATTATACTTGCATCCTTACTGTTCCTTGTACCTAATTGTCCATCTCCAGACTTTAATACTTTTCAATGGTAATTTCTTGTGTCTAGAATGCTCTTTCTCCTCATCTTTGCCTCCTGGCTTCCTTGGCTTCTTTCCAGTCCCAGCTAAAAACCATTTTATATGAGAATTCTTTTCTGTTTCCTCAGATTTAATGTTAATGGTTTTCTGTTATTATCTCTAATTTATTCGGGAAATTTGTTTTACATATATTTGTCTTCAAGTTGTTTTGTTTCCCATCATCCATTAGGGAAGGAATTTTTTTACATCAGAGTCTGTCTTATGTCTTCCTAGCTTTAAGAATGGTGCCTGGCAAATAACAGATGCTTATTAAGTTCTTTACTGACAAACCTGGCAAAGGTTTTATATTAGAGTTATTGAAAATAAATTGGATTAGTAGAGTAGAAACAGTTTATAATAGACCTTGAATACTTAGTGTAATGAATACACACACACATTTCATATATATATATATATATATATATATATATATATATATATATATATATATATATATATGCACATATTCCCATACATACAAACATGTGTATATTTCCTTTCCTTAAAGAAATTGCATTGTACTTCAGGGTATAATATGAGAATATCAAGTTATATATATAATGTGGGTGCACAAGGAACTCACCATTAAAAATACATATATGATTTCCTTATGTATCAAAAAAGCTAGACATTTTCATCACTAAACCAATGTTAATAATATCTCAAAATTCATGGAAAATAGGAAAAATAAAATGGAATAGAAATTATGGCACAATATCTAAAATGAAAAGAATAAAAAGAAAAAAAGAAAGAAGGGGAGAGAAATAGAAAGACAGAAAAAAGAAAGAAAAAGAAAAGAAAGAAAGAAAGAAAGAAAGAAAGAAAGAAAGAAAGAAAGAAAGAAAGAAAGAAAGAAAGAAAGAAAGAAAGAAAGAAAGAAAGAAAGAAAGAAAGAAAGAAAGAAAGAAAGAAAGAAAGAAAGAAAGAAAGAAAGAAAGAAAGAAAGAAAGAAAGAAGAAAGGAAGAAAGGAAGGAAGGAAGAAGGAAGGAAGGAAGGAAGGAAGGAAGGAAGGAAGGAAGGAAGGAAGGAAGGAAGGAAGAAGGGAGGGAAAAGAAAGGAATGGGAAGAGGAAGAAAGGGAAGGAGGAAGAAAGGAAGAATATAGGGAGGGAGGGAGGGAAATCAGGAAGGTAAAGCAATGAAGGAAGAAAGAAATAGGAAGGGAAGGAGGGAAGATGGAATGAAAAAAAAAGAATAAAGAAAAAACAAATTATTCAAAAGATGAGTGGATTTGATTGGATTCCTGAGTGAATTTTAGAATGCATCATTAAAAAAAAATTACTGAACTTGTAGAAATCAAGCAGTCATTACAAAGTTCTATCATGGCTTTATGACAAAAGGATCATGCCAAACTAAATTATTTTTTGACAAAGTTAACAAATGAGTGTATCATTGGAGAGTTGTAGTTTACCTTGACTTTACTTAATCATAAGACATTTTATCTCATATTATGCTTTTGCAAAAGATGCAGATATTCATACTTGATAATATAATAAGGTGATCAGAACTGCTATGATAGTCAAACTAAAATAGTAATTAGTAATTCAGTGTTAAATTGAAGAAGGTTTCCAGTCAAATTGTCCAGGAACTATTATTTTCCTTGAGGTACTTAACATCTTTATCAATGCTTGGATAAAGTCATAGTTGGCATGCTCTTTAAATTTGAATGTGATATGAATCAGAAAGGGATAGCTGATTCATTGGGTGATGTAGTTGTGCTTCCAAGAGATAATGACAGCCTAAAACACGGCTAAATTAATAAGATGAAATTTACTAGGAATCAATCATACTGGAATTACAAAAATCAACTCCCAAAGTACATTATGGGAGACACATGGTAATATAATATTTTTGTTGTTTTTGTTTTTCTGAAGAAATTCCTGTGTTTTAATAGAAAATAAACTCACAATGAATCAATAGCAAAATGTGGCCACCCACATGTGTGCACTGCACAAAGAGACATAACTTCAAAGATAAAGGAGATTATGTTCCTTCTCCATTTTTTCCTAAAGAAAATATATCTGAACTATTGTCTTGAATTCTAAGCACCATGCTTTACATATGAGATACTTGGAGAATGTCCAGCACAGGCCAACTAGGTTTTTGAAGGGCATTGAATGCATGTCATTATAGGAATAGTTGAAATAATTAGTGACATTATGTGAAAGAGCAGACTCAGATGAGAAATTATAGGGCTGTCATATAGAAGAAGCATTAGATTCATTCTATTTAAACTCAATGAGCAAAATCAGGAGAAATATACAGAACATAGACAAATTGAAGCTTGACACTAGGGAAACCTCCTTATAATTAAAGTTGTCCAAAAGTAGAATGGGCTACATTAGAAGGTAGTAGGTTTATATCTAAAAGTCATTAACCCAAATCCAGATTACTGATTGTCTGTGAGATGAATAAGGAGAACTTTTTGGGATATAGAATGAACTAAATGATTGATGAAGTCCTTTATAATGCTAAATTTTGTGATTTTTGAATCTGCATTTTGTTTATACTTAAAGCATTTGATTAAGTTTCTGTTATTTTTCTTTTGGAAAAGGTAGAGAAATTCCAACCAAATTTAAGTAGCTATGAATCTAAATTGCAATCATCAATGGATCAATATAAGCTTGGAAGGAAGTCTATAGCTGAGTGCCTCATGAATCTGTTCATGATTTTGTGCTATTTTACATTTTAGGAAAGTATAAAAATGTCATACATATTAAATAAGCAAATGACATAAAGGTGAAAAGGTTGTATAATATTTTTGATGACTTATTTAAAAGATTTTGACAAACTTCACATTGGTCTAATAAAATATGATGAGATTGAATAGCTAAGGTATGTGGATACCCATGTGGAGTATTTGTTTACAAATTCTTTCTTTCTTTCTTTCTTTCTTTCTTTCTTTCTTTCTTTCTTTCTTTCTTTCTTTCTTTCTTTCTTTCTTTCTTTCTTTCTTTCTTTCTTTCTTTCTTTCTTTCTTTCTTTCTTTCTTTCTTTCTTTCTTTTCTTTTCTTTGTTTTCTTTCTTTCTTTCTTTTCTTTGTTTTCTTTCTTTCTTTTCTTTTTTCCTATTTTTCTATATATAGCCATAAAGTTTGAAAGGAGTCACAGACAGACATAATGAAAGATCTAGACAGTTTCTGAAGAGACAAGATGAGCTAAAATGAAAGGAAGAAAAGTCAGGGACAGCTTGAACTAAGATGCTCAGCTCTCTTTCGTCTCTGAGAAGGTTTCTGGATAATAATGATTTTAAAAACCAGAAGATAAAAAAGGATAGATAAATGGATTAGTAAATAAATAAATGAACAGATATAAATAGATATATGGATATATATGGAATGGGCATATACATTTATACATACTCATATATATGCATCTATAAGTACATATTGCAGGCACAGTATTATGTAAATATACTATATATGTAAATGTATAGGCATATAAACATAAACATATATATGCATGCAAATATGTGTGTATCCAAATATATACATATTATACATATATACATATTATATAGATTAATCTATCTATACATATTTATCTACATCTGTATCTATATTGATGTTGATATCTACATCTATATCCTCTTTACTAGATATTGATAGATTAGAATTATAAGAATTTTAAAATTAAAAAATGGGAAAATATGTTCTTTCCATTATAGTGTTATATAAATATTATATTATTTTTAAATATTAATTAATATTTTCCAAATTGCTTTTCAGAATGACAAGACCAATCTATTCACTATTTGTGATCATCTTTTTTTGTAGTCAGTTTGGTCAAAAGGAGTCAATTATCAAGTGTGAGTTTGGCACAAATCCCCATTCCCTTTAACACTTTCACAATCTATATAACATCTTCACAACAACACTGATAATAAGGTACTATTATTACCATAGTTTCATAATTGATAAAACTGAGTTAAGTGGCTTGCCTCACGTCAATAGCTAGAGAGTATGTGAGATTGAATTCTCACAGATTTTCCTGATTCAAACTCAGTTGATTATCTACTGCATCACTTTATTGTTTTTATAACCAAAAAAGTAGCTAAAATTTATATATTATTTTATCTTGACATATTACATTTATTATGCTTCCATTTCAAGGAAAGCAAAGAGAAAAGTATTTGTGTTCAAAAATATTTATAGCAACTATTTATGTGGTAATTAAAATTAGGCAACTAAAGACATGTCCTCCTACTGACAAATGGATAAACAAGTTGAGGCATAGGAATGTAATGAAGTATTACGAGATCATAATTAATGGATATTTTAGTGGAAACTAGTATCTTCCTATAAACTGATAAAATGTGAAGTATTTAGTAGTAGAAGGTTATACAAAATGACATTATAGAGAAAAAACAAAACAAAACTTTGAAAGACTTGAAAACTCTACTCACTGCAATGATGAACCCCAATCCCAAAAAAATAAAGACAAAATATCATACACTTTCTGACAGAGAAGTAATGAAATTACAATGAAGTTTTGCTGCTGTGAACTGAGGCTTTTATTTTTCTTTATTGATTATTTTAATGTTCTCAATTGGACAGATTAGTGGGAAAGACAGATTAACAAAATAATGAATTGCAAATAATAACATTTATATAAGTTAATAGAAAACAAAAAGTAGAAAAGAATTATAGATTAAAAGTTGTGGAAGAATGTATTCTTTGTTAAGAATGAAATGAAATCTCATTTTAAATATGAGCAAGCCTATGTCTAAACCAAAAAGAAATTCCTAATGTCTCTAATGAGGCAACATGGAAATGTGACATAATGAAGAGCCCTGTTCCATAATCTCTTTCTCTCTCTGCCCCTGTATCTCTGCCTCTGTCTCTTTCTCTCCATTTCTTAGGACTAGATCTCAGTAGAGACTAGGATCTTTCAGGAAAGGGGAAGAAATTTCTTCTTTTCCAAAGGTCCCAAATATATTGTCACATAGTCATATCTTTTCTATCAGTTGAACAAGTTTCATTTAAAAAACAAAACAAAACAAAACAAAACAAAACAAAAACCTTCATGTTTGACTAGAAACCTGAGTAACATGTAGAATATACATATGTAAAAAAATTATACTTTGACTGGAATAACAAGATCTTTTTAAATTAAATAAAATCAGAGAGATATAGTTCTAGATAGACATTATAAAAATTGTAGTGTTTTAAGTGGACATCATGTTCAATATGTCAACCATGTAATGAGAGAGGACAGGAGAGGAGAGGAAAGGAGAAGAAAGGAGAGGAGAGGAGAGAAAAAGAGAGGAGAGGAGCAGAAAAGGAGGAAGAGAAAAAGGAGGGAAAAGAAGAAAAAGAGGAGGGGAAAACACCCCTATCAAAAGCTATTTAGAATTTAGATCACCAGATATATAGTTCACAAAATAAAAGAAATAATGGTATCACTTTACTCAATTCTAGACATATTGCATTCAGTATAATGCTTTGAATTTTAGAAAGGAGAGTGACAATATTAGTTGAATGAACTGCAGTATATAAGTGCAATGTAAAGAAATTATGCCTTATCCAGTGATGAAATAGAATAGCATAGCACATAGAAATTTGCCTTCTGAATTAGCACTAGTTTAGAGAAAGTGATATTTTTGACACATACTGTCAGTCTGATTTTTGGAAAGTTATTTGACCTTACAAGTCTCAGAGAACATTCTCTATTTTTTAAAAGTACTAATCTACATTAGTTTCCAAGTTTTCTTAATTAGGGTTTTTCTATATCAATGAAATCACAGATATTTTCCAGAAGAAAAAAGAAACTGCAAATAGATGGAATTTATGGAAATAGGAGGGGGGACCAGAACCAAGATGGCGGAGAAGATATACACAAATTGTAAGCTCCCTTCTTCTTTCATTAGCAATTAGTTTAAAAAGCCTCAAAAAAAAAACGCTGGACTGATAAAAACCACAAGGACTAGAAGCACAACTTATCAGCTGAAGAGAATCTGGAATTTCAACAGAAAAGGTCAGTTCTGAGAGGAGGAAAAAAAAAAAAAAAAAAGGCCAGCATAGGCAAAATTAGGTGCGAAAACACTGTGCCAATCAGGCTGGGGAGAACTCTGGGAACAGAGAAGTGACTGTGATAGAGGAATCTGGCACAGGCTGATAACTCTACTCTGCTTATAAAACAGCAGTTCAGAAGAGAAATCAAGCCATTTTAAAATATAAAGCCAGATCCTTAATCCACCTCAATCCAGAAGTGACCTAATATATCTCGGCACTGCTGTGAAACCCCCTTCTGCTGCCCAGGGTAGTTAAGAGCCTGAACAGCAGGGACATAGTGCCAGGCTCAGCCTGAGGCAGTGGAATTTTAGCAGCCTGGAATTCCAAGAGAAGTGGAACCTTTGAAATAGGGACCACAGTTTCCAGGCAAACACTTCCAGTTTGAGCACAGGGGCTTTTCACCTCAGCTGCTGATATCCATGCCCCACAGGACACATTGGCTGGGGTTAGTGACTTCACTGTTCAGCCTTAAACCTCAGGGCAGTCAATGGGCCACACAGCAGGGTCTTTCACTGGGCAATCCTCATAGCACAGCCATGCTAAACACCTCTGAGGCATTTCCGGGGAGGGGGCTCTCTTAGCTCAGGCACAGGACCTGCTGCATCCATCCAGTCTGGGAGGAAGCTGGTAACTAACTAACTAAATAAATAAATAAATAAACTTCTTACCCCAAGGGCAGACCAGAGTGGGTATCCAACCCCAAAGAAGTTAACAGCAGAGAGTCAGCAGATAACAGCCTAAAGGGGAACTACCTGCCTCCAATCACATAACTCTCTTCTAGAAGAGACTATTAAAAAGTTAAGAGAGTTTGAAGAAAAATGGGGAAAGGAAAGAGAAGCTATGATAGAGAATAACAATGTCCTGAAATTTGAGTTGGAAAAAATAAAGAATTCACGGGAGGTGCATGGAAACAAAATTTGTGAATTAGAAAAGGTCAAAAAATTACAAAAAAGTAGGATTTCTGAATTGGAAAAAGAAAATAACTCTAAAAAAATTAAGGAAATGGAAAAAAAATTCAATACAGCAAAATAATTCATTTAAAAACTCAATTGGACATATACAAAAAGAATTTTAAGATATGAATAAAAAAAATAACTCATTAAAAATCAGGACGGAACAAATAGAAATGAATGATTCATTGAGAACCTAGGAATCAGTCAAACAAAACAAAACAAAAAAATGAAAAGCTGGAGAATAACGTCAAATACTTACTGGGAAAATCTATAGACCTGGAAAATAGATCTAGGAGAGATAATCTGAGGATCATTGGACTTCCTGAAAACTATGATCAAAAAAAAAGAGTCTAGATTCTATTTTACAGGAAATCATCAAAGAGAACTGTCCAGAGATAATAGAAATAGAAGGGAAAATAGGCGTAGAAAGAATTCATAGAACACCTTCTGAAAAAGATCCTAAAAAAAGAACTCCACCAAACATTGTGGCTAAGCTGCAGAACTACCAAACAAAGGAAAAAATATTGCAAGCAGCTAAAAGAAAAAAATTCAAATATCAAGGTGCCACAATAAGGGTCACTCAAGATCTGGCTGCCTCCACATTAAAGGATGGAAGGGCCTGGAACCTGATATTCCAAAAGGCAAAAGATCAAGGATTGCAACCAAGAATAAACTACCCAGCTAAGTTTAGCAATTTCTTCCATGGAAGAAGATGGTCATTTAATGAAACAGAGGAATTCCATTTGTTTCTAAGAAAAAAACCAGACTTAAACAAAATATTTGATCTACATCCACAAGACTGAAGAGAAGCAGAAAAAGGTAAAAAGAACTCTTGAGAACCGTATCTCTGTTGTGGATATACAGAAAGTCCGCATGGATAATTTGATTTTACTGATATAAAAAAGGGGAGTAGTAAAGGGAAGGGGGTAGTATCAGAAAAAGGGAAAGGAGTGATGAAAAGAGGGAAACTACATCCCAGGAAGAGGCATAGAAAATCTACCACATCTGAGGGAATTTAGAGAGGGGGAGAAACATGGTGTGAATCTTACTCCCATCAGAGTAGGCTCAAAGAGTAAATAACTGACATATTTGTTTTCCAGAGAATTCTCTCTCACCTCATTAAAAGGGGGGAGATGAAAAGGGAAAAGGAAAAGGGGAATAAGGGAAGGGTATAAGAAAAGGGAAGGTACTTAAAAGGAGGAGGGAGGGATACTAAAAAGGGAGGGCTGCGTGTCACAAGTGGGGTCTATAAATTAAATATTGGGGAAGGGGTTCGGGGGGGTCAAAGGAAAAAAGCATAATCTGGGGATAATATGATGGCAGGAAATACAGAATTAGTCATTTTAACTGTAAATGTGAATGGGATGAACTCTCCCATCAAACGGAGACAGATAGCAGACTTGATCAAAAGTCAGAACCCTACAATATGTTGTTTACAGGAAATACACTTAAAGCAGAGAGATACATACAGAGTAAAGGTTACAGGTTGGAGCAGAATCTATTATGCTTCAGGTAAAGCCAAAAAAACAGGGGTTGCTATCCTTATCTCAGATCAAGCAAAAGCAGAAATTGATCTAATTAAAAGAGATAAGTAAGGAAACTATATCCTGCTAAAAGATAGCATAAACAATGAAGCCATATCAATACTAAACATATATGCACCAAGTGGTATAGCATCTAATTTTCTAAAGGAAAAGTTAAGAGAGTTGCAAGAAGAAACAGACAGTAAAATAATAATAGTGGGAGATCTCAACCTTGCACTCTCAGATTTAGACAAATCAAACCACAAAACAAATAAGAAAGAAATTAAAAAGGTAAATAGAATATTAGAAAAACTAGGTATGATAGACCTTTGGAGAAAACTGAATGGTGATAGAAAGGAATATACTTTCTTCTCAGCAGTTCATGGAACCTACACAAAACTTGACCATATATTAGGACATCAAAATTAAAGGCAGGAAGGCAGAAATAATAAATGCCTTCTTCTCAGATCATAATGCAATAAAAACTACATTCAATAAGAAGTTAGGGGTAAAGAGACCAAAAAGTAATTGGAAACTGAATAATATCATCTTAAAGAATGACTGGGTGAAAAAGCAAATTATAGAAACAATTAATAATTTCACCCAAGATAATGACAATGATGAGACATCATACCAAAATCTGGGGGATGCAGCTAAAGCAGTGATAAGGGGAAATTTTATATCTTTAGAGGCTTATTTGAACAAAATAAAGAAAGAGAAGGTTAATGAATTGGGCCTGCAACTTAAAAAACTAAAAAAAGACCAAATTAAAAACCCCCAACAGAAAATCAAACTTGAAATACAAAAATTAAAAGGAGAAATCAATAATATTGAAAGTAAAAAAACTATTGAATTAATAAATAAAACCAAGAGTTGGTTTTATGAAAAGGCCAATAAAATAGATAAACCTTTGGTAAATCTGATCAGAAAAATGAAAGAGGAAAATCAAATTGTTAGTCTTACAAATGAAAAGGGTGATCTTTCCACCAATGAAGAGGTAATTAGAGAAATAATAAGGAGTTATTTTGCTCAACTTTATGCCAATAAATATTATAACTTAAGTGAAATGGATGACTTCCTCCAAAAATGTAGGCTTCCTAGATTAACAGAGGAGGAGATAAATTGCTTAAATAGTCCCATTTCAGAAAAAGAAATAGAACAAGCTATTAATCAACTCCCCAGGAAAAAATCCCCAGGACCAGATGAATTTACATGTGAATTCTACCAAACATTTAAAGAACAATTAGCCCCAATGCTATATAAAGTATTTGAAAAAATAGGGGATGAAGGAGTCCTACCAAACTCCTTTTATGACACAGATATAGTACTGATATCTAAACCAGGTAGATCAAAAACTGAGAAAGAAAATTATAGACCAATTTCCTTAATGGATATTGATGCTAAAATCTTAAATAAGATATTAGCAATAAGACTTCAGAAAATCATCCCCAGGATAATACACTATGATCAAGTAGGATTTATACCAGGAATTCAGGTCTGGTTTAATATCAGAAAAACTATTAGTATAATTGATCATATTAATAATCAGTGATCATCTCAATAGATGCAGAAAAAGCATTTGATAAAATCCAACATCCATTCCTACTAAAAACACTTGAGAATATAGGAATAAATGGATTATTTCTTAGAATAATCAAGAGCATATATTTATGACCATCAGTAAGCATAATATGTAATGGAGATAAACTGGAACCTTTCCCAGTAAGATCAGGAGTGAAACAAGTTTGCCCACTATCACCATTACTATTCAATAATATTGTATTAGAAATGCTAGCCTCGGCAATAAGAGTCGAGAAAGTGATTAAAGGAATAAGAGTAGGTAATGAGGAAATCAAACTGTCACTCTTTGCAGATGATATGATGGTATACTTAGAAAACCCCAGAGATTCTAATAAAAAGTTATTAGAAATAATTCACAACTTTAGCAAAGTTGCTGGATACAAAATAAATTCACATAAATCCTCAGCATGTTTATACATCAACAACAAAATGCAACAGCAAGAGATACAAAGAGAAGTTCCATTCCAAACAAATGTTGAGAGTATAAAATATTTGGGAATCCACCTACCAAAGAAAAGTCAGGAATTATATGAGCAAAATTACAAGACACTTGCCACAAAAATAAAGTCAGATTTAAATAATTGGAAAGACATTCAGTGCTCTTGGATAGGCCGAGCGAATATAATAAAGATGACCATACTCCCCAAACTAATCTATTTATTTAGTGCTATACCAATCAGACTCCCAAGAAACTATTTTAATGACCTAGAAAAATAACAACAAAATTCATATGGAAGAAAAAAAGGTCGAGAATTGCAAGGGAACTAATGAAAAAAAAGTCAGATGAAGGTGGTCTAGGTATACCTAATCGAAAGCTATATTATATAGCAGCAGTCACCAAAACCATTTGGTATTGGCTAAGAAATAGACCAGTCGATCAGTGGAACAGATTAGGTACAAAGGACAAAAAAGGATATATCTATAGCAATCTAGAGTTTGACAAACCCAAAGATACCAACATTTGGGATAAAAATTCATTATTTGAAAAAAACTGTTGGGGGCAGAAATTAGATATGGATCCACATTTAACACCATATACCAAGATAAGATCAAAATGGGTCCATGACTTAGGCATAAAGAATGAGATCATAAATAGATTAGAGAAACAGAGAATAGTCTACCTCTCAGACCTGTTGAGGAGGAAGGAACTTTTGACCAGAGGAGAACTAGAAATCATTATTGATCACAAAATAGAAGATTTTTGATTACATCAAACTAAAAATTTCTGTTCAAACAATACTAATGCAAACAAGTTTAGAAGGGAAGTAACAAATTGGGAAAATATTTTTACAGTTAAAGGTTCTGATAAAGGTCTCATTTCCAGAATATATAGAGAACTGACCCTAATTTATAAGAAATCAAACCATTCTCCAATTGATAAATGGTCAAAGGATATGAACAGACAATTCTCAGATGTTGAAATTGAAATTATATCCACTCATATGAAAGGGTGTTCCAAATCACTACTGATCAGAGAAATGCAAATTAAGACAACTCTGAGATACCACTGCACACCTCTCAGATTGGCTAAGATGACAGCAACAAATAATGATGAATGTTGGAGGGGATGTGGGAAAACTGGATGCATTGTTGCTAATTGTGAAAGAATCCAGCCATTCTGGAGAGCAATTTGGAACTATGCCCCAAAAGTTATCAAACTGTCTATACCCTTTGATCCAGCATTGCTGCTATTGGGCTTATAAACCAAAGAAATACTAAAGAGGGGAAAGGGACCTGTTTGTGCCAAAATTTTTTGGCAGCCCTTTTCTTAGTGGCTAGAAACTGGAAGATGAATGGATGTCCATCAATTGGAGAATGGTTGGGTAAATTATGGTATATGAAGGTTATGGAATATTATTGCTCTGTAATAAATGACCAGCAGGATAAATTCAGAAAGGTTTGGAGAGACTTACATGAACTGATGCTGAGTGAAATGAACAGAACCAGAAGATTGCTGTACACTTCAACAACAATGCTGCATGAAGATGTATTCTGATGGAAGTGGATATCTTCAACATAAAGAAGATCCAACTCACTTCCAGTTGATCAATGATGGACAGAAACAACTACACCCAGAGAAGGAACACTGGGAAGTGAATGTAAATTGTTAGCACTACTGTCTATCTACCCAGGTTACTTATACCTTCAGAATCTAATACTTAACATGCAACAAGAAAATGGTATTTACACACATATATTGTATCTAGGTTATATTGTAACCCATGTAAAATGTATGGGATTGCCTGTCATCTAGAGGAGGGAGTAGAGGGAGGGAGGGGAAAATTTGGAAAAATGAATGAAGGGATAATGTTATAAAAATAATTACTCATGCATATATACTGACAAAATATTTATAATCATAAAATTAAAAAATAAAAATAAAAAATAAAAAATGGAAATACGAGAAAAAAATTGAATGGAAGCAAAGTGAAAAAAAACAAAACAAAACATGACTCAGGAAATAATAGTTCCTGACAGTAAGTATACTTACGCATATTATGGATGAGAATTTTAAAAAAAAAAACAGTAAATTATGTGCTAGTTATTATTTTTTGCAGTAACTAATTTTAGACCTATGATTCAATCTTCTTAGTAGAAAGATGAAGAACTACATATGGAAAATGTTTCATGTATGTAGAAATTACTTGCTCATTCATATATATTTGCTCAATATTTATTTTGATGTAAACAAGAGTAAAGTGGAGCAGAATTTGACTTTGGTATAAAAAGCCTTATTTTTTCCTTTTAAGAAATAAGGCACAAAGCTAGTATTGTGACTTTAAGACCTCTCCTTAGAAGCAGGAAGAAATAGATTTCGTTTCTGCTCTGTCACATACCAGACATGGGACTTTACCCAAATTGCTTAACCTCTTAGTGCCTTCAGACAATGCTAGAAAGAAAAATTTAAGAGTAGCTGGGTATCTGTGTTGGAAAAGGAAGTTTCCTCTTCTGAAGTAAAATCACACAAAAACAAAGGAATGCATGGATGAATGAATGAATAGTAAGCTAATAGGTAGATAGAGGAACAAATGAATAAATGAACAAAATAAATAGATAACTAAAAATATAAATATATATAACAAATAGATGACTGAATAGAAAAAATAGATAAATAAGTAAATTAAAATATATAATGAATTGATGAAAGATGAAAGAAAAAATGTGTCTAACTACTAACGATTGCCTCACACTAAAAAAGATTGATTGTAGCTAGGAAAAGAACAATAGTTTTGTGGTATTTTGAAGAAGAGGCAAGAATCAAAGCTTGTTTCAAATAGTTATAGAACTTTCCTTTGAAAGAGAACTTTTCTTTCTACTGCTTTGCTTTTCCAGACTTAAAGCAAATTGTGGAAATTAAAATGATGCAGATTTTTCCTTAATGTATGAGGGGAAAAAACTATCTTCAGGAAGTAATGGGCTTCCCTTCTTTGGAAGCTTTCAGACAGAGTCTAAATTGTCATTCTTTATGGTTTTTTTTAAATTTTTGTTCATGTGTAAGATGGACCAGATCAATGTGCCAAACATGTGACTTGCAGGATAAAATACAGCAGATAACTATCCCTATTGCTGCCTGAACAAAATTAAAATATAAATGGAAAATATTTAATAAAGGTAAAATAGAACCAAAGTGACACTAATATGTGATTTCTTAAGTTAACATGTTTCACAACGACTTTTATTTATTGTTTGGTGGTCTCTGTTTCTATTATAGTTTGATAAGACAGAGATATTGCGTGAGGTTACTTTGAATTTTTGAGATGTTAAGACCCTGATTATGTTATCTTTCTATGGCACCATTATCTTTGCAATACTCTGAATGTAGAAGATGCTTAATAAATAAATTAGCTGTTTAGTAGGAGCAAGTAAGGAAGGGAATTGTGTCTTTGTTCATCATGAAGAGAACTTATAGAAGAACTTATACTCTCAAAAACCATGTTACCTTTCCCCCTTTCATTTTTTAGATGACAAGAGCAAAGCAGAAATTAACCTTTCTTGTGACAATTATTTAGTTTCAGAGGAATGATATAAACTCAATCTATCTGGCTTTAAATGCAGTATCATGGGTATTCTTCCATGATACTTCCTAACTTCAGGAATCCAGATGTTTCATTTTTCTTTGTTGTTTTCAGTGAGAAGAAATGGAAACCCATATAGTGGAATAGAACCAATAACCCAAACTAGGCGCTACTTGGCAATGTTCATTTTATAAAGGTTCTGTTTCACAACCTATTTTTCACCCCAAGAACCAAGTTAAAAGTCAGTGTTATCTATAAATGCTATTCAACGCTGATGACTCAATATATTTATGTGGCATTTTTTCTTTCAATATAGAATGACCTCTCAGTAGTCTCAAATCTTTCCATACAATTTCTTGTTAGCATCAGGCCAACTTAATTAACTCTGAGAGTTCCTGTTACTTTAGATAAATCCAGGGGCTGTCCACAGAGTAAAGAAATTGGCTATTGACTATTGTACATATTATACCAATTAAAATATGCCCTCAAAATATGACAGAATATTTGTGCCTTAAATGAACTCTATTTCAATGATATATAGCAAGTTTATATTTATTTACAAATTAATTTTTACTTGTCCCAAACTAAGGTAAATCTTCAGTCAAATAAATTCCTTTTATGAAAGTCAGCTTAATGTCAAAGAATGTTTGTGGTACCTGAATACTAACCAAAAAAAAAAAATAGAATTTTAATAAAAGATACATAGATTTAAACATATTCCAAAACACTTCTGACTAAAAGTAAATTAAAATTGATGTTGTGTTTCCTTTTGATAGATACTTGCAGCATATTTCTCTGTAAGTTTATCAACATATGTGAAGGACACATTTTTCAGTTGTAGAATAAATAAGTCATAGGTTTAAACATGAATATATTGAAACCATGTAGAGTGACAGAGAAAAGGGAGTCCTAGAATTAAATATTTGATTCAAGCATCAGTATTTTATAGCCAGTTATGTATTTCAGGTGTCAAGCTAATAATAACAGGAGTTCATATAACAAAGTATTTCATAATAATAGGTACCAGTTTAAAAATCATAAATATTCTTTTTTGTTTTATCTCTATTTTTTACATTATATTAATTTCTGTATAAACTACTCCTTTGCCCTATGCAGAGAACTTTTACTTATAGCATAACCTTGCTACGTATATACACTTAAAAGAACAAATATATATATATATATATATATATATATATATATAATGTGTGTGTGTGTACATACATCCAAACATATACACATACAACATACAAACATAAGCAGAGAGAAAAAAAGAGAGAGAAAGAAAGAGAGACAGACAGAGAGAGAGAGAGAGAGAGAGAGAGAGAGAGAGAGAGAGAGAGAGAGAGAGAGAAATCACAATTCAACCAACACATTGGCTTTCATATGTGATGTCCCCTACCAAAAGCCCTCATGATACCAAGGAAAGGAGGAAAAAATTGTATTTTTAATTGATATATATATATATATATATATCATATATATGTATATATATATATATATATATACACATATATACAATACATATATAAATATATACATGGACATAAATACATCTATACATATATAGTTAACACATATTAGCTAACATGAACATTTCTGTGTATAAAAAACAAAAACAGAAAAAGAAGATCCTGTGTAAAAATATTAATGGCTATTCTGTATTACTCATGAGCAGTATTTACTAAAATCTTACCATATGGACCAAGTAGATTTTTTTTTTTTCTTACTAGAGAGTAGTCTCTTTTTAGCTTATTGCTAAGCCCCGGAGAAATTTTCAGATGGGATTCTCATCATCCTTGATACAAGTTTCTGACCAAGCTCATCACCATGGAAAATCCTCATTATGAACCATTGAAGTGTTCTGAGTCATGTTTGATTAAAAGTAACTTTATATATTTAGTTTATATTAAAAGTACCCTAGATGCATCACTATTCTGGTCTTGTCTATTTCTTCTTCTGAACTTTCTTCTGCTTTTATGTATTTGTCAATGTTTTATTGGTCCTCTTTTCTTTTTGACTTCTTTCATAACTATCTCCATCCACCCTCCATTCTCTTACAAATCTTCCCTCCTACACACAAAAACCTTCTCTTGTCAAAAAGAATAGTCAAGAAGGACAAATTCTCATTCTGTATCTACATTTCCATCTTTTCTCTGCCACAATATGGAAAATATCATTTTTATGGAATCTAACTGGTCACCAAATATATCTGAATACTTAAGGTTTTCACAGTTGTTTTCCTGTATAATATTATAGTCTTAGGTTTGGCTCTTTTCACTTTATATTCTTTTATACCAGTCTTTTCATGTCTCTTTCATGAAATCATATTTCTATCATTTTATATGGCACAATAAACTTCCATTAAATTCATGCACCACAATTTGTTTAAACATTTCCCAATTGATAAACTTTTTTTTTTTTAATTTTCAAGGTTTGTTTATTATATATTTAAATATTTTTGTAATTACATATTAAGATTTATTGACCTTCACTTTTTAAATTGAATCCCAATTTCATTCACACCCTCCCTAAATCCCCTTTCCTACTCACACTAAGACCATTTTCCCTTTTTGTCATCTTTGTTGATCTAATGGATTTGAGGTGAAATATCAGAGGTTTTTAAAATTCACTTTCCCCCATTATTAGTTTATAACGTTTTCTGAAGGTTAATCATAATTACATTTTTCTTTTAGTAACTATTCCTATATTTAAACCATTTTTTTTCTAATGGGAAATGTATGTATGTGTGTGTACATATATATGTATATATATATATATATATATGTGTGTGTGTGTGTGTGTGTGTGTGTATCAGATCTATATTTATATACCTATACACATTTTTCCTATTTCCTGCATCAGCAATTATAAACTCTTCCAGTTGGCATTTCAAGCCCTTTATAACCTGAGCCTTTCCTACCTTTCCAGTCATCTTATTCCTTAATTCTCTCCTGCCACATATTCTACAATTCAATGGCATTGGCTTTATCATTATTCTTAGAAAAAGATACTTCATCTCTGAATTCTGGAATTTTTACTTGGCTGTCCCCCATGCTTTGAATTCTCTTCTTCTCCAATTGCCTTCTGGCTTCCCTGGCTTCCTTCAAGAACCAGATAAAATTTCATCTACTTTCTATAAGAAGCTTTTCTCAGTCTTTCTTAATCTTAATAGCTTTCATCTGAAATTATCCCAATAGGTCCTGAATACTGTTATTCATACGTAGTTATTTGTATATTGTGTCTCCTAATACACTGTGAGTTCCTTGAAAACATCTTTTTTTTTTTTTTTTTTGGCCTTTTTTTGCATCTTCATAGTGCTTATCAGAGTTTCTGGCACATTGGAGCTCCTTAGTAAATGCTTATAGATTTTCAATCTTATTATTCTCCACTTAATACATTAGAATTTTTTCATATTTAATGTTTCTTACGTTTGGTGATTTGTAGCAATATTTCTAAATAGCCCAACCACTTCTAAGTCCAGCCTTTCATTTAAACCTACTTTCCTCCCTTAAGATAGTTATTTAGGTTAATCCCTTTAATTCCTATTAGATTTTATGCTGCTTCAGAGGAGACTTTGTATAACATCTCTTTCTCTCTCACTGAAACTTCTCTCTCCAGTTACCAGTGATTTCATCTGCCAAATCTAAAGGCCTTTTTTTTGTTTGTTTTTCAGTTCTGATTCCTCTTGACCCTTCTGTAGTATTTGCCATGCCCAACAATTCTTGTATACTTTAGGTTTTGATAACATTGTTCTCTCCTGATTTTAGTATCATTCTCTAGATATTTATCCATGGTTTATCTTATGTTAATAAGTGTTCTCCAAGGCTCTATCATTGACCCCCTACTTTTTTACAATATATTCTCTCACTTTGTGATCTTATCTGCTTTCATGAATTAATGATCATTTCCATTTAGTTGATTCTCTGGCTTACATACCCAAATCTAGTATCTACTAAACTAGTTACACATTTTCAACTGTTTTCCTAGTATCTCAAAGTGGATATTATGCAGTTATCTCAAGCTCAAGTTAACTCATTGTCTTGCCTCTAAGAAACCTTATCCTTTCTAAAAATATCACTATCACTGTCAAAGTGCAACCATCCTTCCAAGCTCCAAGGTCCAAGGTCCACTATGTGTGATCTTTAACTCTTTAGGCTCATTTAACCTGCAAGCCCCATACATCCCACTGGCAAATTTTGTTCATTTCCACCTTCAAAATCTTTTCTAGGACTACTCTTCATGCACAGAGAATACAACTCTTACCTAGCTTACTGCAAAGATCTTCAAATTGTTCTCCTTTTGTCAACATAGTTTTTGTAAAGCATAGATCTAATCATATTACTCCCTTATTCAAGAAGCTCCCAAGGCTTTCTAATACCTTTAAGCTCAAATATAATGTTTTCTTTGGCAAGTATGCAGTCATACTCATCTCCATATACTCTATATAATAAATATACACTGGCTTATTGACATTTCTTGGAACATAAAACTCACATTCAGTCTCCATGCTTTTGGGTCTAATGTCTATATCTTGGAATGTTCTGAGCTGTTATCACCTCCTTTTGGCTTCCCTGGTTTTCTTCAAGACTCAGTTCAAACCCTTATTTTGATGGGGGAATCTTACCAAAATTTCATAGGTGTGACTGCCATCCTTCCTCAAATAGCCTTTGTTCTGCCTTTCTCTTGTATGTCTACTTATTCACATGTTATCTTTTCCAATAAACTGAGCCACTTGATATAAAGAATGCATATTCTGAGGCTCAGTTTACACATCTGTAAAAAAGTATGAGCATTTTAAAACTAAAACTAGAGATGGCTTTAATTTCATGATTTGAAAATTATTTGTTCATATCCTTTGGCCATTTATCAACTGGGGAATGACTTGTATTCTTATAAATTTGACACCGTTCTTTATATAATTTAGAAATGAGACCTTTATCAGAAACACTGGTTGTAAAGATTTTTTTCTAGCTTTGTACTTCCTTTTTAATCTTGTTTCTGTTGGTTTTGATTGTGCAAAAACTTTTTAATGTAATGTAAGCAATATTGTCCATTTAGTCTTTCATAATATTCTCTAGTTCTTTGGTCATAAATTCCTCCCTTCTCCAAAGACCTGAAAGGTAAATTATCCCTTGCTCTTCTAATTTGTGGATGGTATCATCTTTGTGCCCAAATAATGTACACAATTTGACCCCATTTTGGTATGGGTTATGAGAGGCCAAGTTTCTGACATATTATTTTCCAGTTTTCCCAGGAATTTTTGTCAAACAGTGTGTTCTTATTTCAGAAGCTGGAATTTATTAGATTGCTATAGGCCTTGATTATTGTGTTGTGTGAATCTAATCTATATCAACCATTCTATTTCTTAGCCAGTATCAAATGGTTTTGATTACTGTAGCTTTATAATATAGTTTTAGGTTTGGTACTGTATTTTTTTAATCAATTCCCTTAATATTCTTTACTTTTTGTTCTTCCAGATGAATTTTGTTATTATTTTTTCTAGTTCTATAAAATAATGTTTTGGCAATTTTGATTGGTATGGCACTAAACAAGTGGACAAATTTAGGTGGAACTGTCATTTTTATTATATTAGCTCATCATACTCACAAACAATTGATATTTTTTTCCAATTGTTTAGATCTGAATTTGTGTGGGAAGCATTTTGTAATTGTGTTCAAATTGGCGTTGTCTTGGCAGGTAGATCCCCCCCCCCCCCCTCACATTTTTTTATCACTTTGTATTTTTACTTTCTCTACAGTAATCTTAAATGGAATTTTTCTTTCTTACTCTTGCTGATGGGCTTTGTCAGTAATACATAGAAATGGTGATTATTTTAGTGGGTTTATTTTATATCTTGGAACTTTGCCAAATGTGTTAATTGTTTCCAGTAAGTGTTTGGATTAGTTTCTAGGATTCTCTAAGTAAGAATGATAGTTTTATTTCCTCATTGCTTATTCTCATTCCTATATATATTTTTTTCTTATTGCTAAAGCCAGCATTTCTAGCACAATGTTGAATAATAATGGTGATAATGGGCATCTTTGTTTAACTCTGATCTTACTGGGAATGTGTCCAGCTTCTCTTCATTACAAATAATGCTGGCTGTTGGTTTCAGATGGATATTGCTTATTATTTTAAAGAAAGTTCCCTTTATTCCTATGCTCTCCAGTGTTTTTAAGATGAATGGGTGCTATGTTTTGTGAAAAGCTTTTTCTGCATCTACCTAGATTATCATATGACTTCTGTTGCTTTTGTTATTAATATAGTCAATTATGGCAATAGTTTTCCTGATATTGAACTAGTCCTGCATTCCTAATATAAATCCCTCTTGGCCACAATGTATTATTCTGCTGATAACTTGCCACACATTTTGCATTAATATTCATTTGGGAGATTAGTCTGTGATATTCTTTCTTTGTTTTGGCTTTCCTTGTTTAAGTATCAGAGCTATATTAATGTCATAGAAGGACTTTGGCTCCTTCTTTACCTATTTTTCCAAATAGTTTAAATAGTATTGGAATTAGTTGTTCTTTAAATGTTTAGAAGAAATCACTTGCAAATCCATCTGGCCCTGAAGATTTCTTCATAGGTAATTCAATAATGACTTATTAATTTTTTTCTAACATGGGATAGTTTAAACAATTTATTTCCTCTTCTGTTATTCTGGGTAATTTATATTTTTGTAAATATTCATCCATTTCAGTTAGATGATCAAAGTTGCTACCATATATTTGGGTAAAATAGCTCCTAAGCATTACTTCAATTTCTGTGTCATTGGTGCTAAGTTCATCCTTTTCATTTTTGAAGTTCATGATTTTTTTTTCCTTTCCTTTTTCTCATCAAATTATCCAAAGTTTTTTCTTTCTTTTTTTCCCCCCATAAAACAAACACTTAGTTTTATTTATTAATTTAATAGCATTCTTAGTTTCTATTTTATTAATCTCTCCTTTGAGTTTCAGAATTTCTAATTTGGTATTTATTTGTGGGTTTTTAATTTGTTCTTTTTCTAGCCTTTTTAATTGCATTCCCAATTCATTGATCTCCTCTTTCTCTATTTTATTCATGTAGCTATTTAGAGTTATATAATTTCCCCTAAGAATTGCTGTGGTTGCATCCTACAGGTTTAGGACCTACAGGTCTCATTATTGTCATTCTCTCGAATGAAATTATGGATTGTTTCTGTGATTTGTTGTTTCATCCATTCATTTTTAGAATTAAATTATTTAATTTAAATCAGTTTTTAGTCTATCTTTCCCTAGCTATTTATTGAATATAATTTTGATTCCAATGTTGTCTGAAAAGGAAGCCTTTGATATTTCTGCCTTTCTGCATTTGAGTATGAGGTTTTTATCTCCTAATACTTCATTAATTTTTGGCAGGTACCATGTACTGCTGAGAAAAAAAGATATATTTTTTCTTTCTCTATTCAATATTTTCCAGAAAATGATCATTTCTAGGTTTTCTAGGATTCTATTAACTTCCCTAGTTTCTTTCTTGTTTATTTTGCAGTTAGATTTGTCTGATTCTAGAGGGAAAGTTGAAATCCCCCACTAGAATAGTTTTCCTTTATATTTCTTGCTATAACTGGCCTAAAATATTCTCCAGGATTCTGGCTACTCTACCACTTGGTACATACACATTTAGTATCTTTACTACTTCATTGTTTGTAGTACTCTTTATCAAGGAGTACTTTCTTACATTATCTTTATTAACAAGATTTTTTTTTTTTACTTTTGTTTTATCTGAGATCAGAATTGCCACTCATGCTTTTTTACTTCAGTTTAAGCATAATAAATTCTGTTCCAGCCTATTATTTGACTCTGTATGTATATCTCTATGCCAAATGTGTTTCTTGTAAACAACATTTTGTAGGATTCTGTTTTTAATCCATTCTGCTATTTACTTTCATTTTATGGGAGTGTTCACCCCATTTAAATTCACAGTTATGGTTACCAGCTCCATATTGCCCTTTATCCTATTTTCTTTCCTGTATGTATTTTTGTTCTCTCTTTCCACCCTGTCCTTAATCCTGTTTTTTTTTTTTTAACTGAATGATTAAAGTATTACCTTTTAGAACCCAAACCAATGAAATCAAACTTTAGACAATGCTCAACCCCTCCCTTCATCCCATGGATTGTAATAGGTCTTTTGCACCTCTTCATATGATCTAATTGTACCATTTTATTTCCCCTTTCCTCTTTTTCCAGAACAAACCTCTTTCTGATCCTTACTGTCTTTTTCTTTGATGTCATCACATCAGAGTTCATTCACAACCACACACTCAGTCCATGTGATGCCCCACTTTGTCTGCCCCAGTGATAGATACAGTTCTCAGAAATTACAAATCTCATTTTCTCATCTAGGGATATAAATAGTTTAAACTTTAAATAATAAATAAATTTCCCCTTTACCTTTCTATGTTTCTTTTGAGTCCTGTTTGTGTAGATTAAATTTTCTCTTTAATTCTGTTTTTTTTAATAGAAATGATTGAAAGGCTCTTACTTCATTTAACCTCCATTCTCTACCCTGACACATGATGCTGAATCTCACTGTGTAGCTAATTCTTGATTGTAACTTCAGGTCCTTTTTTAATTGTGAATATAATATTCTTGGTTCTTTGATCCTTTATTATCAATGGATGATTCTGACTGTTGTTCCTTGATATATGAATTGTTTTTGTCTGCAAACTTGCAGAATTTTTTCTTTGAGATTGTAGCTCCTGAGTTATGCAAAAATGTTCCTTAAGGTTTACCTTCTGGGATCTCTTTCTGAAAGTAATCAATGGGTTATTTCAATGAGTATTCCCCCTCTGTTTCTAGAATATTGGAGCACTTTTCCTTAATGATCTCTTAAAGAATCCTATAGAGGCTCATTTTTTTGTCATGACCTTTAGATAGGTTGATAATTTTAAAATTTCCTTTTCTAGATCTATTTTCCAGGTTGGTTGTTTTATTACTGAGGTATTTCATATTTTCTTCCAGTTTTTCATTCTTTTCAGTTAGTTTGACTGACTCTTGCTGTTTCACAAAGTCACTATCATACATTTGCCCTGTTTCAGTTTTTAATGTGTGATTTTCTTCAGTTAGCTTTTGTATCTCTTTTTCCATTTGGTTAATTCTAATTTTTAAGGAGTTGTTTTCTTTAATATTTTTTCCTTTTTTCTAAGTTGTTGACTGTCTCATGCATAACTCTTCTTTCCTTTCTAATTTTTTTCTTCCATGTCTCTTATTTGCCTTTTAAAGTCTTTTATGAGCACTCTTAATATACCTCTATGGGCTTGAGACCAATTTATAACATTCTTTGTGTTTTTTCATTTGTTTTGTGTTTTTCTTGGTTGTGTTTGAGTTTGTGTTTTGCTCTTCCCTATCACCAGAGTAGCTTTCTATGGTAAAAGATCTTTTTTGTTTCTTGCTCATTTTCTTTTCTTTTGTTCTGATATTTCATCTTTTTTTTTTTTTTTTTTTTTTTTTTTTTATGGTTGAGCTCTGCTGCTGGGGTATAGGGGATGCTGTCCCAAGCTTCCTATGCACCTCTGAGCCATGGCTTTGAACACAGCACCTCCTTGTGTTTGCAGGGGGTACCTTTGCCTGTTCTTTTCAGAAAAAAAAAAAAAAAAAGAAAAGAAAAGAAAAAAAAAAAAAAAAAAAAAAAAAACAGCCTGATTTCCTAGAGTTTGCTTTCTGAGTTGGGACTGGAGGCTCCCCCAGTGATTTCCTTCTCTACTAAGCCAGGTCTGAGAGTCTTAGTTGCTGATTGGCTGTGATTAAGACCTTCTCACCAGCTTTTCTAGAATCGGCCTAAGCTGGCCTGAACACCCTTTTCACCCCAGTTAAATTGATCTTTCTTGAAATTCTTTTTTTCTGTCTATGTTGAGATGGAAAGTAGTTTCATAAATTTCAGACTTTGTTCAGAGGCTTGGTTTCTTGTAGTTTTGGAGGGAAAATGGGAGAACTTGAGCATCTTCCTGGCTTTACTCTGCCATCTTGGTACTAATCCCAGAATGTCAATTGTGACTTTTCTATAAATTTATAGGCTATAGAGCCAAAGAATACAATAGAAAGTAGGCTATTTGTGGGCTAGATTTGAGATTCAGATGTACAACATAGTATCTTTGTAGCCTTGACTAGTTACTGAATTTTTCAGTGTCTGTTTTCTCATCTACACAACTAGGAGATTAGATTAAATAGATCATATCTGAGGTCCTTTACAGTCCTTAACTCTGTGTCATAGAAAAGGAAAGAGAACACTGATGAATGAACAATCCTGTGGTGGGGATGAGAGTAGGAATTTCTTTCTTGGATTAATGTCATAATACAGATGAGCAGAATATATATTATATCTGTAAATTTTCATTTCCTCATCAGTTAAATGTGAGTAATAATAGTAGTTACTTAGTAGAGTCAGTGCAAAATCATCTAAGTCAGCGAATGCAAAGATTTAGCTGTTACATTAAGCAATATGTTTGCTATTGGGTTTTTTTTTGTTTGTTTGTTTGTTTGTTTGTTTTTTTTTTACTTAAAGTCTCAATAATTGCATTCAAATCCTATATCTGTTATTTAACCCATTATAACATTTGGTAATTACTCAATTTTATTCTTTATAAAGTCAGAGACTTGAAATAAATAACTTTGTCCTTCATAATTTAAATCCTATAAAAAACTTATTCCTTCAAATTTCTGGTTTTTTTTGTTTTTTGTTTTTTTTTCCCTTTTCTTTTTTGGACAGTGAAAACATGGGGAGAAAATTTGGCTTTTTCTCAATTGTATAGGCAAAAACACAGCATGGGAAAATATGAAATTGAAAATTCATTTATAAAGACTTATTCTATATGATTATAAGATCTATCATGAGTTTTATGTTTTATGTAAAGTATAACAAATTTTATAGTCCATTCTCAATCCGTAGAAAGGCCCAGTCACATTTCCTTTTGTTCTTTAATTATTCACTTAATAGTGCTATCAACATTTTGCAGGCCCACAGATAAAATATGCCTCAATCCCATGTATTAACAAGTATGTCAGTAGAACCTAGCCAATATATTTTTTCCCTAAATATTGATTCATTGACAAACCAATATCTTTTGCATAGTTCTCATTCAATTCATATAGAACCAATTAAATACTCTGTCAAGTGGCCAAATCAATGGGCTTATGAATGCCAACCAATATATTAAAGAAATTATTCGGACTTCTGGCCAAGATGGTGGCATGGAGGCAGACAGCTGCTTGAGGTCCGTGTTTTCTCTCAGGACTTACTTCATGACAAGCCTCGGAGTTAATGCTTGACCAGAAAAGAAACCCACAAATAATCACCAACAGATGACATCCTTGAAATTCCCCAGAGAAGGTCTGTGTTTGCGTGGGGGAGGGTTGAACAGACTGGGCGCAGACTGAGGGCAGGCAGCAAGAGAGAGACAGGCAGCTCACACAGCTCAGACCAGAAGGGGAGGGGTACGATCTCTGCTGTTTCTGTGAAAAGGCTTTTACCCCAGTGTGGATATGCCACCTTGGCATCAAGCCAGGAGCAGTGGAGAGGGTGTAAACACTGGAGGTGAAGAATAAAACCCCAGAAAGCTAGCTTCTCTAGGAACCCGGACACTCCCAACCCCCACCTGGATTGACTCAGCGTGTTCTCAGAGCCTCAGAGCTCAGACATAGTGCAGCCATCACTGTCCTGTTAGTGCCTCGCTGCTGCCCTCCCCCCCCCAGTCTGTAGAGGAAGCCCATTAACACCATCCAGTCCCATCCCCACCAAAACAGACCAATTGTTTCTCTTGTCAATTTGTTTTCTTCAATTCCGCTCTGACAAAATGAACAAAAAATTCAAAAGGGCTCTAACCATTGACAGCTTCTGTATGGAGAGAGAGCAGACTTCAAATACTGAGGAGACTAAAAGCAGAGTGTCCCCAGAGGAATCCCCTAAGGGGGATATGATCTGCTCCTCAATACATAAGACTTTTATAGAGGAAATCAAAAAGGCTCTCACAAGAGAGCTAGAAGAGAAATGGGGAAAGGAAAGGGAAGCTTAGAAAGAGAGCCTGGAGAAGTTATCCAGAGTGGATAAAGAGATCAAATCATTGAGAAAGAAATTAGTGAGTTGGAAAAGGAAAACAACTCCAAGGAAAACAGGATTAGTGAGCTGGATAAAGAAAACAGCTCTCTAAAAAATAAAATGGATAAAATGGAAAAAAAAAAACTCACTTAAAAACACAATTGGACAATTACAAAAAGATATAAAAAAAGTGAGTGAAGAAAATACATCATTGAAAATTAGACTTGAACAAGTAGAAATGAATGACTCAAGGAGAAACCAAGAAGTAGTCAAGCAAAACCAGATAAATGAAACAATTGAAAAGAGTGTCAAGTACCTTATTAGAAAGACAACAGACCTGGAAAACAGATCCAGGAGAGACAATTTGATAATAATCGGACTGCCTGAAAAATGTGAGGATAAAAAGAGCTTGGACACTATTTTTGAGGAAATTATCAAAGAGAACTGCCCAGACGTTTTGGAAACAGAGGGTAAAATAGACATTGAAAAAATTCATCAATCACCTACTGAAAGGGATCCTAAAATCAAAAGGCTAAGAAATATAATGGCCAAGTTCAAGAACCATCAGACAAAGGAAAAAATACTGGAAGCTATTAGAAAAAAGCAATTCAGATATGGAGGAGCCACAATAAGGATAACCCAGGATCTAGCAGCGTCCACATTAAAAGAACGAAGGGCCTGGAACATGATATTCCTAAAGGCTAAGGAACTTGGTATGCAGCCAAGAATAACTTACCCAGCAAGAATGAGCATTGTTTTCCAGGGGAAAAAATGGACATTTAACGAAATAAATGAATTCCATCTATTTTTGATGAAAAAACCATACCTACAGAAAATGTTTAATTTTCAAATACAGAACTCAAGAGATGTCTAAAAAGGTAAAAGGAAATCTTGAGAACTATACTTCTGCCATAAAAATATGTAAAGAACATATGTATAATTTGTCCTAGAAACTAGAGGTGGAAAGGAAATTATATCATAAAAAAGTGTAAAGTGGTGGTACTGCATCTCATGAAGAGGCAAAGGTAACCTATTATATCTGAGAGAAAGAAAGGAGGGTGATGAACATAGTGTGTATCAATACACATATTCGATTTATGGTGAAACTTCTTCCACTTCATTGAAAAGTGAGAGGGAAGGAGTAAGCTAAGGGGAAGGGAATACAGAAATTGTGAGGAAAAGGGGTAAAATAAGGTAAGTAACTTTAAGGTGGGGGAGGGATACTAAAAAGGGAGGGCTGTGAAAAGCAAGTGGTGTTCACAAGTTTAATACTGGATAGGGGGGTAAAAGGGAAGGAAAGGGGAAAAAGCATAAGCAGGGGTTAACAGGATGGCAAGCAATATAGAATTAGTCATTCTAACCATAAATGTGAACTGAGTAAACTCCCTCATAAAGAGGAAGCAGTTAGCAGACTGGATTAAAAGTCAGAATCCTACTATATGTTGTTTACAGGAAACACACCTGAAACAGGGTGATACATTCAAACTAAAAGCAAAAGGGTGGAGCAGAATCTACTATGCTTCAGGCAAAACCAAAAAAGCAGGGGTAGCCATGTCATCTCAGATCAAGCAAAAACAAAAATTGATCTAATTAAAAGAGATAAGGAAGGGCATTATATCCTGCTAAAGGGTAGAATCAATAATGAAGCAATATCAATATTAAACATATAACCAAGTGGTGCAGCATCTAAATTCTTAAAAGAGAAATTAAAAGAGGTGCAAGAAGAAATAGACAGCAAAACTATAATAGTGGGAGATCTCAACTTTGCACTCTCAGAATTAGATAAATCAAACCACAAAATAAATAAGAAAGAAGTCAAAGAGGTAAATACAATACTAGAAAAGTTTGATATGAAAGATCTTTGGTGAAAGCTAAATGGAGACAGAAAGGAGTATACTTTCTTCTCAACAGTTCATGGAACCTATACAAAAATTGATCATATACTAGGGCATAAAAACCTCAAAATCAAATGCAGTAAGGCAGAAATAGTAAATGCATCCATTTCAGACCACAATGCAATCAAAATTACATTAATAAAAAGCCAGGGGAAAATAGAACAAAAAATAATTGGAAACTAAATAATCTTATACTAAAGAATGATTGGGTAAAACAGCAAATCATAGACATAATTAATAACTTCATCCAAGAAAATGACAATAGTGAGACATCATACCAAAATGTGTGGGATACAGCCAAAGCAGTAATTAGGGGAAGTTTTATATCTCTACAAGCCTACTTGCATAAAATAGAGAAAGAGAGGGCCAACGAATTGGGCTTACAACTAAAATTGCTAGAATAGGAACAAATTAAAAACCCCCAGACAAACACAAAACTTGAAATTCTAAAAATAAAAAGTGAGATTAATAAAATTGAAAGTAAAAAAAAAAAAAAAACTATTGTATTAATTAATAAAACTAAGAGTTGGTTCTATGAAAAAACCAACAAAATAGACGAACACTTAGTAAACCTGATTTAAAAAAATGAAAAAGAATAAGCAAATTGTTAGTCTTGAAAACGAAGACGGAGAACTCACCACTAATGAAGAGGAAATTACAACAATAGTTAGGAGCTACTTTGCTCAACTTTATGCAAATAAATTCGAATTATAACTTAAATGAAATGGAAGAATACCTTCAAAAATATAGCTTGCCCAGATTAACAGAGGAAGAAGTAAGTAGTCTAAATAGTCCCATCTCAGAAAAAGAAATAGAACAAGCTATTAACCAACTCCATAAGAAAAAAATCCCCAGAACCAGATGGATTTACATGTGAATTCTACCAAACATTTAAAGAACAACTAACTCCAATGCTATATAAATTATTTGAAAAAATAGGGATTGAAGGAGTCCTACCAAATTCTTTTTATGACACAGACATGGTACTGATACCTAAACCAGGTAGATCGAAAACTGAGAAAGAAAACTATAGACCAATTTCCTTAATGAATATTGATGCTAAAATCTTAAATAAGATATTAGCAAAAAGACTTCAGAAAATCATCCCCAGGATAATACACTATGACCAAGTGGGATTTATACCAGGAATGCAGGGCTGACTTAATATTAGGAAAACTATTAGTATAATTGACCATATTAATAATCAAATTAATAAAAACCATATGATCATCTCAATAGATGCAGAAAAAGCATTTGATAAAATCCAACATCCATTCCTACTAAAAACGCTTGAGAGTATAAGAATAAATGGACTATTCCTTAGAATAATCAGGAGCATATATTTACGACTGTCAGTAAGCATAATATGCAACAGAAATAAACTGGAAGCTTTTCCAGTAAGATCAGGAGTGAAACAAGGTTGCCCACTATCACCATTACTATTCAATATAGTACTAGAAATGCTAGCCTCAGCAATAAGAGCTGAGAATGAGATTCATGGAATTAGAGTAGGAAATGAGGAAATCAAACTATCACTCTTTGCAGATGACATGATATCATACTTAGAGAACCCCAAAGACTCTGCTAAAAAGCTATTAGAAACAATTCAGAATTTTAGCAAAATTACAGGATACAAAATAAATCCACATAAATCCTCAGCATTTTTATACATCACCAACACAATCCAACAGCAAGAGATACAAAGAGAAATTCCATTCAAAAACTGTTGATAGTATAAAATATTTGGGAATATATCTACCAAAGAATAGTCAGGAATTATTTGAGCAAAATTACAAAACACTTGCCACAAAAATAAAGTCAGATTTAAATAATTGGAAAGACATTAAGTGCTCTTGAATGGGCCGAGCTAATATAATTAAGATGACAATACTCCCTAAACTAATCTATTATTTAGTACTATACCAATCAAACTCCCAAGAAACTATTTTAATGACTTAGAAAAAATAACAACAGAATTCATATGGAACAACAAAAGGTCGAGAATTTCAAGGTAAGTAATGAAAAAAAAAAATGAAGGTGATCTAGCTGTACCTGATCTAGAACTATATTATAAAGCAGCAGTCACCAAAACCATCTTGTATTGGCTAAGAAATAGACTAGTTGATCAGTGGAATAGGATAGTTCCACAGGATAAGATAGTGAATAAAAATAGCAATCTCGTGTTTGACAAACCCAAAGATCCCAACTTCTGGGATAAGTATTCATTATTTGACAAAAACTGCTGGGAAAATTGGAAATTAGTATGGCAGAAACTAGGCATGGATCCACATATGACACCACATACTAAGATAAGATCAAAATGGGTCCAAGATTTAGGCATAAAGAACGAAATCATAAATAAATTGGAGGAACATGGGATGATTTACCTCTTGGACTTGTGGAGGAGGAAGGAGTTTGTGTCCGAGGGAGAACTAGAGACCATTATTGATCACAAAATAGAACATTTTGATTACACCAAATTAAAAAGTTTCTGCACAAACAAAACTAATGCAAACAAGATTAGAAGGGAGGCAACAAATTGGGAAAACATTTTTACAGTTAAAGGTTCTGATAAAGGCCTCATCTCCAAAATATACAGAGAATTGACTTTAATTTATAAGAAATCAAGCCATTCTCCAATTGATAAATGGTCAAAGGATATGAAGAGTCAATTTTTAGATGATGAAATTAAAACTATTTCCACTCATATGAAAGAGTGTTCCAAATCACTATTGATCAGAGAAATGCAAATTAAGACAACTCAGAGCTATCATTACACACCTGTCAGATTGGCTAAGATGACAGGAACAAATAATGATGAATGTTGGAGGGGCTGTGGGAAAACTGGGACACTGATGCATTGTTGGTGGAGTTGTCAAAGAATCCAACCATTCTGGAGAGCAATCTGGAATTATGCCCAAAAAGTTATCAAAATGTGTATACCCTTTGACCCAGCCATACTACTACTGGGCTTATATCCCAAGGAAATACTAAAGAAGGGAAAGGGACCTGTGTGTGCCAAAATGTTTGTGGCAGCCTTTTTTCATAGTAGCTCAAAACTGGAAAATGAATGGATGTCCCTCAATTGGAGAATGGTTGGGTAAATTATGGTATATGAATGTTATGGAATATTATTGTTCTGTAAGAAATGACCAACAGGAGGAATACAGAGCGGCTCAACTGATGCTGAGTGAAATGAGCAGAACTAGGGGATCATTATACACTTCAACAATTATAGTGTATGAGGATGTATTCTGATGGAAATGGATATCTTTAACATAGGGAAGAGCTAATCCAATTCCAATTGATCAATGATGGACAGAATCAGCTACATCCAGAAAAGGAACACTGGGAAATAAGTGTAAACTGTGAGCATTGTTTTTTTTTTGTTTGTTTGTTTTGCTTTATTTTGTTTTTCTTCCCAGATTATTCTTACCTTCTGAATGCAGTCCTTCCTTTGCAACAACAACAACAAAAAAATTCAGTTCTGCACATATATATTGTACCTAGGATATACTAATAAGATATTTAATATGTATGGGAATGCCTGCCATCTAGGGGAGGGGGTGGAGGGAAGGAGGGGAAAAACTCGGAACAGAAGGGAGTACAAGGGATAATGTTGTAAAAAAAAAATAATAATTACTTATGCATATGTACTGTCAAAGAAAATGTTATAATTATAAAAATTAATAAAATAAAAAAAGAAAGTACAAAAAAAAATAAAATAAAATAAAAAGAAAGAAATTACTCAATAATATTATTGTGTGTCTATGTGTTAAGGGGCAGGTCAATTCCCCGAAAGCCTCCACAGCTGTGGATCATAACATCTGAAGGAATTGCAGAGCAGCCTTTGCTGACATAAGTATTGTGGACTGGTAATGAGATAAATTGGAGGCAGAGGGAAGAGGAGAGAGATGAGACAACGCAAGGCCCTCTCAGTGAGAGAGGTCAGAGAACAGCAACTGACTCCCAGTCTCCTTGTATCATCCTCTCACAAGAGGAGATCCATTCTGTAGATCTGGGTTGGATCCCATTGGGTGGCTCCCATGTATATGCTTATATCTATTTATCTGTCTTTACATTTGTACATATATATATATATATATATATATATATACATATATATATGTATATATGTATATATATATGTATGTATATATGCATGATACACACACACACACATGCATATGCAACAACTATGTGTCACAGCAAATAAAGAATCAGACCTAGCATCAGGAAGCTCCTCTTCATAAGGTTAAATACACTTATTAAGTATGTAACTCTGGTTCAGTCACTTTACTCTGTTTGCCTCAGTTTCCTCATCTAAATAATGATCTGGAGAAAGCTGTCAATCTATTTCACTATCTTTAAAAAAACACACACACACACAAAAAAAAAAAAAAACAAATGGAGTTGGACATTAATGAAACAATTTTTAAAAAACCAAACTTTTTATTTTATTTTTATTTTTTTATTAAAGACTAAGCAATTTCTTTTCTTTATTTACTTTTCCCAACTAGGTTTGACATTTAGCTACTTACTCTATATACATGCATGCATTTGTCTATGTCTCTATATATTTTTGTATGTGTATATATATATATATATATATATATATATATATATATATATATATATACACACACACATATGTAATTTTATTCATTCTTGCTTCCTGATCATGAAGTGATTTGACATATTGGATAATAAAGGTGTACTAAGTTCATTTAATTATAGCAATGATTTTGTGAATTGTGCAGCAGGAATTTGGACTACACTCAGCTTATGGCAGGTAAGTTGAGTGTCATGTTAGTGTTCTGAAATGAGAGCTGGATTTGGAATCAGAGTACTTGGGTTATAATCCTGGCTTTGACACATCAAGTGTATGGTCTCAGAAAATCAACTTCAATTATTTGAGCTTCACTTCCTTCATATTAATAAGAAGCAATAGACTTAATGATCTCTATCTAGTTCCATCCAGTTCTAAATCTGTAATTCTGTGTCCCTCATCAAATATTTTAGTAAGAATGGATGGATAAAATCTTTGTGCACAGACTAGAGATTTTAATGGACCCTAGTAGATACCAAATCTGTTATCAGTCCAGTAATGAGGTACATAAGGAAAAGAAAGTGAATACTGATATTGATATAATTATATTTTTACTGCAGTGGAGAAGAATTGCAGATATCTAGGAGTTCCATTGAGTCTAAAATTAGAACATTCTTTAAAGTGAAGATACACTAGTCATTTTCACAAGCTTATTAATTTTTCACATATTTGTTTGAATTGAAGTATTTTTGATTCCAGTTCTGGAGCTTCATCCACTGTGCCATCTAGCTGCTGAACAGAGAATCTGTTTCTTGAGGTGATCAACTCAAATGTGATAGCAGCCGGCATTTGACACAGAGTGATATTGCTCAGCTGCTGAATATATCAGCCAGTGGAGTCTAACATTCTTATGCATTTTTAAGTGGTTAATCAACTATAAAAATATGTTAACCTTTCATTTTAATTTCTCTTCGTCTGCCAACTTCTAATCCCCTCCTATGCTCCTGGAATGTACATTCAAGAATTAGTGACTAGTAGCTAAAACAAGGGCACTATCATCCAAGCTACTGGAATACCATTGTTTTGAAGAGATGACTATTGCCAAAAGTTTCAAAAAGAAATGGATACAATCTGGCTTTCATTGCCCACATAGGCACTTTAGATAGAGTTCATTCTATCCTCTAAAAAATTAGCTTCATTTGCTTTATAACACTCTGAAAGTCCTTGAAAACCCTATTCAAGGATAATATTCAGTGCAAGGGTAACAAGCAGCATATCAACATTAATAAGTTTCTAAGCAACTCTGAAGTATAAACTTTAATTTCTCCACTTTCCAGATGGGTAAATTGACTTGAAGGGAAAATCAATGCTCAAGGTCAAAGAAAACATGAATATCTGATCCAAGTGAGAAATTAAATGCCTATTGAGTTATAGTTCTTAAGGCTTTTGCCCAATGGGTCAGAGATGAAATGATAAATATTTCCCAACAGTAAGATTTCTCAGAAATTCCAAATCCACCTACTTGAAGAGAAGCTAGGTGCCAACTGGACAGGAGTTTCTTCTCAGGATTCTGGAATGGTACATAAATATTGATGTGTTTGACAATAGGAAACATTTGACTTATAAAAAATCATACAAGGGAGTTTTCATTTTGATAAGTGTGGGAATTCATATTTAACAAAATTTCTATTTTTGAGTATGTGGTAACTAAAAGAATAATGACCTCAGAGGTGGAAGAGTTGGATGGGTTTAAATTCTTACTCAGTCTTGCTAGTTGTGCTATCCTGTACCAGTAACTTAGTAATTTTGGAACTCAGCTTCTCTGGCTGTAAAATGGAGATAATGCTTGCACTATTTAGCTGATAAAGTAGTTAGGAGAATCAAATAAAATAAGGAATGTAAAGCACTTTGTTAACAATGAAGTATGTAACCACCATCATCAACATCACCATTAACAAGACTTACATTATGGGAAATATGATTATGAATTAGTGATTTCATCAATTGAAATATTCTTTGCAGTTGCAAAACAGAATCCATTAATGCCATTTATGCCTTGTGACTTTTAGACTATATTTTGATATACTTTTGATACATGGGTTCCTCCTAGCAATCTAGGGGACTTCTTGCTTTTGTACAGAAACATAAAGATACCAATGATCTTCATTAAGATATTCTTCAGTAACCTTTAATTTTTTTTCAAATTACATCTTCTCTGTCAATCAATTAGCAAACACTTACTAAAAGTATTTCTGAGAAATCTTATTATTGTGAAATATTTATTGTCTAACTCACTGGGCAAAAGTCTTAAGGAGGCACTTAATGTCTCACTTTGATCAGATACTCATATTGTCTTTGACCTTGAGCATAGATTTTCCATTTAAATCAATTTACCCATCTGGAAAGTGGAGAAATTAAAGTTTATACTCCAGAGTTGCACCTACTTTGTTCCAGGCACTATTAGGCTTTACAGATAAAAAAAAATCTTACTCAAGAAATTTATATCTAATTAGGTAAGACAGTTTGTGTGTATATACCCACATATTCACAATACATATATATATATATATGTGTGTGTATATATATATATACACATATATATAACAATTCAAAGTAATTCAGAGTAAAGACACTAAATTTTTCTTCAAAATCCCTTACATCAAATATTTTGTCACCTATTCACATGAACCCACCATCCCACCATCAACCCAGAAAACAGAATTAAAAACTATTATAATTCCAAAAAATATAATGACCAGTCTCCTCCCTTCCAAAGCAAATGATAAAACATATCTCTATGTTGGGGAAGGTCAATACTGTACTACAAATAAACAAAGATAAAGAATATTTAGAAATTACGTTTTTCTAGGCCAGTAGTTTCAGCAGTCATATTAAGAGAAGGTAATTATAGGGGGATGGAGCCAAGATAGTAGAGAGCAGAGACAACGTTCTGTGATCTCTAACTTTCTTTCATACCAAAGCAGATTAAGCTTCTAAACTGGTTTTGAAGTCAAAGAATATACAAATATTTGTAGTACAACATATTTCTAGAAGAAGATGTCTTGGAAGAACTTCAGAGCAGGTGTGTTTCAATCAGGCAAAAGGACAGTCTGCTGAGCCCAGACTGCAGCACAGGGAGACCAGGGCAAGAAGCTAGAGCAGAGAGTCAGAGACTTGTAGTTTCCATGCACCTGAGAATCTTCTGTGAGTCTCTTAGTTACTCTGTCCTGGTTGCAAGCAAGTGGTTTGACAAATTTGCTACAAAAGGCAAATTGTAAACCACTGAGCCCCAGAAAAATGCAGGATCTAGCTGCCATTACCTAGCACTGAAACTCAATGAGCAGAATGGCACCAGAGTAAATTAAAGCGCTGTCACTCCTTTGCAGTGAACAGCTCTGAAGCCTTAAAAAATTATTAAAATAAAAAAAGAAAAGAAATCTTACTCTAGACAGCTTTCAGGGAGAGAAAGAAGAACAGACTTCAAATCTTGAGGTTTCTAAAGACAAAGCAACTCCAGATGAAGCCCCAAAGGGAGACATGAGCTGGTCCCTTGACTTGGAATCTTGGAAGATTGCATAAAAGATCTTAAAAAAAAGACTTAGAAAAAAAAATGGGGAAATTAAATGAGATCATTGCAAGAAGCAATGGGAAAAAATAATGTTCTATAAAATAGATATGAAAAAGACACCAATTCACTGAAAAACAAAATTTGTGAAATGGAAAAAGAATTCAGTGAACAAAAAAAATTCACTTGGTCAATTAAAAAAGGAGTTAAAAAGGTAATGAAGAAAATAACACACCAAAAATTAGAATTGCAGAAATGGAAGTGAATGACTCACTAAGACTTTAAGAATCAGTCAAAGAAAAAACATTAACAATTTTAGAAAATATGAAATATCTCCTTTGAAAAACAACTGACTTGGAAAATAGATCTAGGAAAGACAATCTAAGGATTATTGGACTTCCTGAAAGCCATGATGAAAAAAGGAGCCTAGACATTATCATACAGGAAATAAAATAAAATAAAATAAAATAAAATAAAATAAAATAAAATAAAATAAAATAAAAATAAAAATGACAACAACAAAGATCAGAATTGAACAAAAGATTTGATCTCCAACACAGAATTCAAGAGAAGCATAAAAAGGCAAAAAAAGAAAGAACTATTGAGAACTATATTTTTTATGGTTACACTTAGAGAATGCAGTTATAATTTGATTTCATTTTGAAATATGAAAAAATAAACTGGTGGTAGAAAGAGGATCATACTGGAAAAAGAGGAAAAAGAAGGTTAAAAAAAAAGAAATTACATCTCACAAAGAGGCAACAAAAACCTATTATAAAAGGTAGGGAGATGAGCATTGTGTGAATCTTATTCTCATCAGATTTGGTTTTAAGAGAGAATATCAGGCATATTTGGTATCACAAAGCAACTTGTCTCACCTTATAGGGAAGTGAGAGGGAAAGGAGAAAAAGAAAGGGAAAGATTATTAGAAGGGAAAACAGAAGAATTAGGATAAAGGGAAGGGCTCTAAAAGGGCAGGACTGTTTGAGGGTAGTAGTTATCAAAAGCAAAATACTGGGGAGGATAAAGGAGGAAAGGAAAGAGAAAAGCATAACTTAGGGTAAATAAGATGACAGGAAATACAAAATTAGTTCTTTTAACTGTGAATGTGAATGGGATGAAACTATTTGGAAAAATATGGAAAGTATGACAGAGATATGGTATGACAGAGATATACCTAAACCAGGTAGGGTGAAAACAGAGAAAGAAATTACAATTTTCCTAATGAATATTGATGCAAAAATCTTAAATAAAACATTAGCAACGGGATTACAGAAAGTCATCCTCAGGATAATACACTATGACTAAATAGGATTTATATCAGGAACACAGGGCTGGTTCAATATTAGGAAAACTGTCAGCATAATCAACTATAACAAAAACCAAACTAACAAAAATCATGATTATCTCAATAGATTCAAAAAAAAGTATTTGATAAAATCCAACACCTATTCCTATTATAGAGTATAAGAATAAATGGACTTTTCCTTAAAATGATCAGAAGCATCTATTTAAAACCATCAGCATAATATGTAATGGGGCAAACTAGAAACATTCCCAAAAAGATTGTGAGTGAAAAAAGGCTGAAAACTAGTACCATTACTATTCAATATTGTATTAGAAATGTTAGCTTTGCCAATAAGAGAAGAAAAAGAGATTAAAGTAATTAGAGTAGGTCATGAGGAAACCAAATTATCACTAGAGAACAACTAAAAAACTTATAGAAATAATTCACAACTTTAGCAAAGTTGCAGGATACAAAATAAATCCACATAAATCATCATCATTTTTATATATTACCAACAAAGACTAGCAACAAGAAATACAAAAAGGATTCCATTCAAAAATAACTGTTGATAGTATAAAATACTTGGGAATCTATCTATCAAGGCAAAGTCAGGAACTATATGAACACAATTACAAAACACACAAATAAAGAGATCTAATAAATTGGAAAAATGTCAGCTGCTCATGGGTAGGCAGAGCAAATATAATAAAAATGACAATACTACCTAAATTAATCTACTTATTTAGTGTTATACCAATCAAACTCCCAAGAAATGGTTTTACCAATCTAGAAAAAATAGTAACAGTTCTTCTGAAAGTACAAAAGGTCAAGAATTTCAAAGGAATTAATGAAAAAATGCTAATAAAGGTGGCCTAGCTGTACAAGACCTAAAACAATGTTATAAAGCAGCAGTCATCAAAACCATTTGGTACTGGCTAAGAAATAGTCAATCAGTGGAATAGGTTAGGATTACAGGACAAAATAGGCAATAACTATAGCAATCTAATGTTTGACAAACACAAGACCCCAGCTTTTGGGATAAGAACTCATTATTTGGCAAAAACTACTAGGAAAATTGGAAACTAGTATGGAAGAAATTAGGGCTCTGAGATACCACTATATTCCTCTCAGATTGGCTAAGATGACAGGAAAAGACAAGGACAAATGTTGGAAGGGATGGGGGAAAACTGGGACACTGATACATCGTTGGTGGAGTTGTTAACAGATTTCTTTTCAACAATGACATGATTGATGCCAGTTCCAATGATCTTGTGATGAAAAGAGACATTTATACACAGAGAGAGGATTGTAGAACTGAGGGTGGATCACAACATAACATTCTCACTCTTTTTATTGTTGTCTGCTTGCATTTTGTTTTCTTATTTATTTTCTCTTTTTGATCTGATTTTTTTGTGCAGCAAAATAATTATATAAATATGTTTAGACATATTGGATTTAACATATATTTGTAATGTGTTTAACATATATTGCATTGCTTGCCATCTAGGGGAGGGAAAGGGGGGAAGGAGGAGAAAATCTGAAACAAAAGCAAAAACAAACAAACAAAAAAACTATATAAAGGTCAATGTTGTTAAATTATCCATGCATAGGTTTTGAAAATAAAAAGCAATAAATAAATAAGTAAATAATTTAAATTTAGATTTAAAAAAGAAGGTAATACAATCTAATGGATAAATCATAGTACTTGTCTGTAGGAAGACCTGAATTTGAACACTTAGAAGTTCTCTGATGCTGGACAAATCATTTAATGTCTCTATGCTTAGCCTTAGTATGGCCAGAAACCCTGGGAATGATTCCCCTACCAGATTTATTTGTTTGTCTATCCATTCATTCATTCATTTACCTATCTGTGTCTACTTATGCATTTATATTTTTGTACTATATGGACTATTAGATTTTTGCTACCTAGTCTCTATCACTAAGTGGGTGCAACTTCAGGCAAACTGAGGCCTGTTGAAAATCTTACCTTAGAATTAAATGTAAACTGTTAGCAATACTGTCTTTCTACCCTACCTTCGGAATCCAATTCGTAATGTGCAACAAGAAAATTGGATTTACATACATATACTGTATCTAGGTTATACTGTAACCCATTTAATATGTATAGGATTGCCTGTAATCTAGGGGAGGGATTAGAGGGAGGGAGGGGAAAATTTGGAAAAATGGACACAAGGGATAATGTTATTAAAAAAAAATTACTCATGCATATGTACTGTCAAAAAATTATAATTATAAAATTAATAAAAAAAAAAAAGAAAGAAAATCTTACCTAAAAAAGGCCAAGGCCATCATCTCCTCCTGCATCCAGGGCTGTCTCCTTGATCTATATCTTGCCACTGGATCTGGATAACTCTGAAAGGAATAGTGAGGCAGGTGACCTTGCCCAGCCCTCCCTCACTCAAATCCAATTAATTTGCATGACATGGCATTGCCTTTCTGATGCCATGGTCCTTTTCAAGAACAAAGGACAAACAACAATAATATTATAAAGAAATTAAATAATGAAAACTTTGTTTAGCCTTAACTATTTTAAATGACCCTAGTTCAATAGCCCAGAAGACATTTTTCTTTCAAAAAGATGAACTTGCTATTCTGCCATTTATATTTTATTATTTGGTAGTTTATATATATATATGTATATAAAACCAGATGGATATATATATATATATATATATATATATATATATATATATATATATATATCCATATATGCACACACATATGTATTTTCATTTTCCTATGTATGCATATATAGGTGTATATATGCATGTGTATATATATTCAGATGTGTATATGTGCATTTGTGTTTATTTTTAAAATGTTTTCTGAATTATATTAATTTTTTTTTTCTTTTTGTCCCTCCTGGGGAGAACAAACAGGATTAGATTAATTTAAGTGTGAAATAAATATCAAATAGAGTGACAAGGCAGATGAACACACTTCTATTCACTACTACTTGTAAATGTTTTAAAAATTAACAAAATAACAGTCATATTAAAGAGTAACTTGGTTTCTAGTTGGAATTGTTCCAGTATCTGAAGTTCAAAATACTGTATTTCTCTTTTCAGTTGGTAATCTGAAAGTTCCAGTATAATGATAAAAAAGGACTGTTTTTGAAAGAACATTTCCAAACTTGTGTACCTCCTATCATATTCAATAACTCTTAACCTTCCTAGAAGAATCATTCCATTTTTTAAGAATCTGAACTCACCATCCTTACCCATTCCTAATGAGAAAACCCCTCTTATGACTACATTTGGGTTTCATTAATAAAAATACTAATATAACTATTGCAAAGATGCTAGTATGTGAGCTTTAACATTAAAACAATTCTTTGAGATTCCTTTTTTAGTTGCCCCAAAAGAGCAATTTTCAAGGTTATGGGATTCAACCAGACTAGAAAAATGAATTTTATATAGGATTTTTAAAAATTATACTCTAACTCTAGAAATATGTCCAGAATTGGTGATTTAAAATAATTTATATTTAAAGACCTCTTCAGAAAAGTATCATTTTGACCTAGAGAGTAGATCTAGCCTTTGGATTTTGCTTAACTTATTTTTCTTTTTGAAAGGGAAGGACTAATATGTGAGTTTATGTATAGAGGGTCATATCCTGAAATCACTGTGATAGAAAGCAAAAGGCATCATTAAAACTTCTTTCAGGAAAATATTACATTCATAATAGAGCTTATTTTTTCCAGTCTTCTTTAACTACAACACATCTACTTGATTCTAAAAGAAAGCTTTTCTTTTCTCCTTACTTCACTATGGGCAAACTATTTGTATTGCTGCTGCCAGATGTCAGAACTCAAAAATGATTTAACATTCATTATAACTGATGCATGTAATCACATTTGGTTAGCCACTAGATGTTTTAAAACAATTCTTCGCAGTGGAACTGAAACATCATATTGGAATTAAAAGATAGTTTACTATGTGTTTAATTCCCCCCCTTATCAGAATCATTGATCAGTTCTACAACATCTTTAATAAATGATTGCATAAATGTAAATGTAAAAAGAACATTGGATTTTTGAGTTAAAGGATTGGAGTTTACATCCTAACTCTCCTCTTACTACCAACTGATCTTAGTAAAATTGCTTTACCGCTCTGTCTCTCATTTTCTTCATTTGTAAAATGAGGGAGTTAAATTAAATGACCTCTTAATTCTCTTCCACCCTAAATCTATGACCCTATAATCTGTGGTCATTAAATTTCTGAACATCTTCAGTGAGAGTGAAGTCATTAAGTTTTATCACAGGGATCATTACAATTTTTGGACTGCTCTAATTGTAACTAAGTTCTATATATTGAACAAAATTTCCCTTTCTTTAACTGCATTTATAGGTCCCATTTCTTCTCTATTATCAGGTGTAATAGGTTTATTTTTTAGATATTTGACAATAGTAATCATATTTTTTCTGATTGGTCTTCTCTTCCTATTTGTAAATATCTTGAAGGTTTCTTTCTTTTTTTTTTTTTTTTTTCTTTTTTTAAACTATTTGTTCAAGTACAGCTGTCTTGTATGTGGAAATAAATGTATGGTATGCCCATTTAGCATGATTTTGTTGAGGCTTTAATGAAGAAACAGGAACTGAACTTTAACCTGTGGAATTTCTGCATCCATGAGATTTAACTGAATTCCAAACTTGGCAAATTTTGTTCTTCCATTCCTTGTTTTATCTCTATCCCAGACCACAGTTCAGGATGATTAAAATAACAATAGCAGTTTGATTAGATTAAACACAGAAGTTTGACAATACTCCAGACAGCTGAACTAGCACAATACGTACTAATAATAGTCCTGAATAAACTTTTGGTTTAAGCAAGTTCCTATTTCTCTAAACTATTACCAGTTGGGCTGGTTAAAATGACGCCCATAAAATTCACTATTTACTCTTCAACCATTTCTATGATTTGAGATTATTACTGCAAGTCTACTTTTTGAACAAGTAAAGCAGAATTTAAGTCTGTGTAGATATATACTTAAATCTGAGCATGATTAAATTCTTATCATCAAGCTTCTATATTTAAAATTAAAAAATATGTATTTTCAAAATAAGTTGTGAAAGATATGACACATCTAACATTGTTAGAGTACTTACATACCAAAGGAGAAAGGAATAATTTTAAATACCCAATGAACTTATGAATAAGTAACAAAGCAACTATTTCTTAATCACTTATTATGTTTCTGAAAAAGTGCTAGGTTATGAAACAAAGACAAAAAGAGAGACAACTCAAGCTTCAATATATTTTAACGTGATTATTAATAATAATTATAAGACTGAAAGTCCCTCAAAGTGTAACCCATGATTCATATCACCATTATGCCCAGGGGGGTAACAGGAAAGTAAGTAAATTCCACACAAGGTGATTTTTCTTGATCCAGGCCAATATGATGGCTGTAAAATCAAGCAGAGATTCTGAACTGCTATAAAATTTGGATTTGACAATATCACTTATTGGATTAAGCACCTGGAAAAATGTGAGGCAATTACTTCTAAAATGAAATGATATAATGCAGCATTATGTTGTGTATTTGTTCCATTCAAAATAATTATGATGATCAGCTTGAAATAGTAAAATACAATGAAAAGTACTCTCTTATTTTGATACAAAAAAAAAAAAAAAAAAGGCAAGATACCCTATAATGAATTAAAAATAATACCTCAGTTGATGGAAATATTTTAAAGTAGGTATCACTGAATTTTAAAACCAGAAACTGTGAGTATAAATGAAATGAATCAAAGAAATGAACACATTCATTATCTTCTAGTTATTATATCATAGTGCTATAAATAAATAAACCTCAATTATCATCATCTAAGAACTTCACACAGCTTTTCATTAATAAACAGTACTCTTGTTTTTTAGTCATATAACAACATATGTCTGGTCACTGTGAGGAAAAATATATAATACTGTATATTAATATACTTAATATTAGATAAGAGATGTCAAATCTTGTTCTAATTAAATCAAAACATCCTGTGGACATGTTAAGTGTAAGAATATTAATGTACAATATTTTTTTAAAAATTACATATTTAAGAGTTTGGCCTTGAACTCAGATGTAAAACTGAACCACTGGGAAATGAAAGAATATATATATATACACATGCACACACACATATATGTATAAATGTATATACACACACACATATACACATACACACATATATACATATATGTATATATACATACATATATGTATATATACATGTGTGTATATATATATATATACATATATATATGTATATATATATATATATATATATATATATATATATGTATTCTATAGGAAATAATCCTAGACCCTAAAGTTGAAGGGAAAATCTGACTGAATGTACTGAATAATATGGAACAAAGCCTCATTTCCCACCCAAATTAAAGTTCATACAAAGAACACATCAAAAACAATTATATGTAATAATAACATTAATTTAAACTTTCAAATATTTAAAACAGTCCATAACAGATTTTGAAAATATCTTTATAAAAACCCATCCACTATTAATGGAATACTGGACAAACTTAACATTGGTAAAGTTGTACGGGGGTGGGGGGGAGAGAAAGGAACGGACTAAAAGTGGAGTGATGGTGGAAGGATTGATAGAAATCTTCAGAACACATGCTAAGTGGGTCAAAAAGCTAGAGCATTAGTTTTGGGACAGACATCATTTTACTATATAGTAGTAATGCCCAATAATACAGCACATTATATATGTTGAATGTAATCAAAAGTGATTTAGCTTTGAATGAAGTCTATAAAAAGGCTAAAATTCAAGAAAGGAATCAAAAGATTATCCATGGGTGACAGTTAAGTGAATGCAGACAATAGCTTGATAAAGAACCCTAAAAAAAGTCAAAAGGATTTCTTTATGAAAAGAAACTATTGATAGAATGACAATAATGATAATGAGTAATTGCTAAAATAATTACATGTATATAAAGTTTTTAAGGTGTTTTATCATATCTCATTTTTAAGGGAATTCAGGAACAGAAAAAAGCCACCAAAATATGGAGCAATTATTTTTTAGATAAGTAGTTTAATAGTCTATTAATATTATTCATATTATAACATATGTCATAATATATATGTACATATTATCCTTAGAATACTATGTGTACTAGGTAAATTTTTATTATGGAATGAAAATCTGAAAGAGTGAAATTAAGTTTTGTGAAAGTTCTCCAAGTTAAAAATTAGGAAAAAAAAAGTGATCTGGATTGCTTACAATTAACTGCAAAACATTTTTACTGACCCAAAGCTTCCCATAATTACAAAATCCTTATCTTTTTAATAATAATAGTATTTTTCTATTATTATATGACAATATGACTTGGCACAATACTGCCTTTGAAGAAGTAAAAATAAACATTGCATAAAAGACACTAAAAAGATTCTTGATATGTATTGACAGACTGAAACATTCAACCAACAGATAGATCATCAAGGAGTTGCATGGCTGAAAGTGAAATGGGCTAATCACATAGCAAAGTTAAGGGAAGACAGAAAGCTACATGTTACCTTGTTGATTCAAGAATGAAAGACCTCCAATATGATGAGGTTATCTCCTTAGAATGAACTTTTGGGAAGATATGGATGTCACACATGTAATTTCTTCCATATAAAATGAGTAAGATAATACCTTTAATACATCTCTTCTGGAGTTATTATGGGGATCAAATGTAGAACATTTTGAAAACCTAAAAGAGGTTTTGAGAATCTGTTATTACTATTTTTCAGATATACTTCAAAAAACAAATATCATACACTATATTAATTTTTTCACATACTTCCTATTAAACACTAATTTTTGATACTAGTAACGGAGAGACAGCCATTTTTCTCTTTATAAAGGTTGTCTTTTTTGTTTTGTTTTTTTTATAGTTTCCACTTTTAATGAAGAAAAACTAACATTGTTTCAAGAAATTACATTGGGCAGTATAATTACCATTTGTAAATGTCATCTTTTTAAACTGTCTTATCAGAAGATTATTTCCATTTAACTATAATTTAACAGCCTCATATTTAAAATTTCCCTCAATTTGTGTCTTTTAGGGAAATGGATTTATAATTAAAGGAACTAGGATTGACACCTTATGGTTCTCCTATGACCCACTTGTTACATGTATACTCTGGCCTTCACTTCTAATTCAGCTTTTCTTTATTACAAACACCTCTTTTGGCTCCCAAGCTGTAGTACTTATGAAATAAGGGCCATGGTGTTAATAGTGTTTTAAACAAACATCCAATTCATAAGCTTAGTGGCAGCCAGGAGCATAAAAATGAGGGCCTGTCCTCCTTTGCAGGTGAATAGCAATAGATTCCAGCTCCACCTCCCCATTTAGACAACTTATTCCCTTGCTTAGGCAGGCAATAGCATATGTACTTTATGCAATTTCAAAAGAGCAGCTGTTTCACTCATGCTGACAGCCTGAGGACAAAAATTTGAACTGTAGGAAAGGATGGCAGCTATCTTAAGGAGTGGGCAGATTATTCAGAGAAAAGTTTAGGACCCTAGCTTTTGATTTAGTACCTACTGAAGGAAGATTCAAGCAAACCTCAATCATTTCCTTTAACCTCTGGAAAGAAGGAAAGCAGAAACCCAGTGCTTTGCCATTAATAAAAATATCCCTGAGTTAGATCACAAGTCTGTTCATTTCCTGGTACCAGTCATCACAGAATTGTGTCCCAGCCTTTTCAATCCTTCATCAGAGTAATTGAGGCTTAACAGGATACAGGAGGTGATGTATTGCTTGTTTGGAAAATAGCACTATTTTCCCAGAGTAAAGGGGAAGATAGTATTGCCAGTTTATATCATGTATCTATCTAATGTCCAGGCTGTAAGCTACAGGAAACAGATAAGGTTGAAAGGGCTAAACTCACATTGCTTCCTTCTGATTTTCCAAGGAGAAGGGATAATGCCAGCCTCTTAGAAAATTAACTATTTTAATGACAAATGAATCATATAAAAATGTAAAAGTTTGCCAGGGCAGTCGGGGTAATGTTAGTGAACCTCTGAAATTAAATCTGAATTTTTTTTTTATTTTGTAAGGCTAATAAGCAACATACTGAATACAAAGCAGAGAGATTAACATTGTTTTAAAATAACTTATTAGAATATCTAAATAATAAAAACAACTTTATGCTTATAAGGTCCTTAAGATTTATGATCTTATGTCTCAACCATATGAAAGCAATATATGATTTTCAAATAATGCAAATTCTAAAACATTCAAGATCTTTGAATAAAATATTCAAATAAATGCCATAGTTTAAGAAGGTCATATGATACTATTTTTAGATATGTTTTGGTCTTGAGGAATTAAGCAGAATAGATGAATTGAGGATTCATGTCTTCTAATTTGAAGACCAGGGCTCATTGCATCATGAATGTATCAAACCATCCTGAGAGAGACATAGGTAGCAAGATGTGTCAGTAAAGCCAAACCACCACCATTACCTTGAGCACCATCTTTGTTCAGAGTTGAATAGAGATAGAGCCAGGACTCATAACCTTAGAATCTTTGTAATAGCAATGCTTCCATTTCAGAATCTGCAGCTGTTATTTTAAGGTGTTATCTATCAATCTGTGACCTGGGGTTGCAGATGTTTGGGTGGAAGAACTCTTCTCACCAAATTCTGTGGTATAATCAAGTGGTCAATAAGCAGAAACTAATATGATTTTGTAACTGGACATGATATTTTATTTTTAAAATGTTATTGCCATTTACTTTGATATTAAACTCTAAGGACCATAGAATCCCCTTTCCACAAGACTCTCCGCAATCATATATATATATATATATATATATATATATATATATATATATATATATATATATATATATATATATATATATATATATATATACACATACATACATACACACATATATGTATATATACATATATGTATATGTATACACATATATATTGTGTTTGTATATATATATTTATATACATATATTTATATGTATGTATAAAATATCATAGTCCATTAGAACATGAGCTCACTGAAAGTAGATCTTGCTTTACTATTTCTATCCACTGTTTTCAATGCAATGCTTTACATAAGTGCTTAATAAATACTTCACTCATTATGCTATGATTTTCACTCCCTTTCTCAATAAATTCCATTGACTCCCCATTATTTCCAGGATCAAATACAAAATGCTCGGTTTGTCATTTAAAGTCATTCATAACTTAGGCCCCTCCTCCATTTCTCCCACTTCTTACACCTTACTCTTTGATCCAGGGACAAAGGTCTCCTTGCTTTTCCATAATAAACTCCATTTTTTGATTGATAATTTTCTCTGGCTATACAATATACTATCTTTTCCGAGTTATACCTATCGACTTCCCCAAATTTTGTTAATTCCTAACTAAAATCTCATCTTTTATTGTTCAACTTTCCTAGTCCCTCTTTACTTATTCTTCATTCTTACCTCTGATAATTATTTCCTATTATATATATATATATATATATATATATATATATATATATATATATATATTATATATATAACTTTATAATTTTTTGCGTATCATCTCCCCATTAGACTGAATTCTTTTGGAATCAAGACTGTCTTTTTTGACTTTTATTTTATTTCCATCATTTAGCACAATTCCTGCAACATAGTAGGCACTTAAATGTTCATTGTTTGATTTTCACTCTGGCATATTGCTGGCTTCTTCAGAGTAGTTTATGGATATGCATTTATTGAAGGAATGCTGCTATTGTTCAAAGAAAGGCTGTAACTTTTATTTTGTAACTGCCATCAAAGTCACTTTATGAACCATGAGACGAATAAGTTATTTGTCCATTTGTTTCATAAACTCAGATGGTGAGTTTATGAAGCTAGATTTGAATTCAGAAAGTTAAATAATCAGTAGGTTCCTGATTCCAGGCCCAGCATTTAATCCATTATACAACATAGCTTTTGGATTCCCAACTATCATGATTAACTTGATATCCTCTTGTTAAATATTGAAAGACTTAAGAATGCTTTCCTTTTGTTTCTGTATTAAATGTAAATTAGCAGGGGATTAACCTGAGTTAAGCCTGGACCACAACAATAATGGTAGATTTGCATTTTTAACAGTTATATCATTTTATACTTCATACATATCTATATACCAGAATGAAAGAAATAGATGATGTTATTTATCTATTAGGATACAGTTCCTTCTCTAGGACCAAAAAGAAGTCATATGAATAGCATACATAAAGCAAAAAATAGTCCTTTATATGAAATACTTTGTTCCATGTGGTTTGATTGCTGCGTTTGAGACAATGCACTAATTAATGTCTACAAAGGATTCATTTTAGTGTTATATTTCAGTGAAATTATGAGCTATGGGAGAAAAAAAGAACATATATATCTTGGACATACAGATTCACTGAAACAGACAATGCTTAGCACTAAGGAAAACATAATTTCACTATATTCAGCCTTAGTCAGAGAAATCTTAATATTATGTTGTTTGAAGTTTCAAAATTAAGGGTTAATCTTGATTAGATAAAAGGAGGATGAACAGGAACTTTTGAAATGGTCTTGTGATGATAACATATGGTTAAAAGGACTGAAGTTATTTGTTGTGGACTTAAGGAGCTTTAAGGGCTGTTCTTTGGAAGAGGATTTAAACTTTTTCCACTTAACTCGAATAAGCAGAACTAGGAACAGAGATGAAGATTTTATAACAAGGAAAATAGAAAATCCTAAAAAAATGTAGCTATCCAAAGGTACGGATGTATCTATGTATCTATATATATAGAGAAATACCTAGTGTGAGGACTGGAATCATTTCTTCCTCAAGCAAATGCCGGATGGTGATATAGTAAAGAAATAGAAGATAAATCACATTCAGAAATGAACTATACTAAAGAAGCTCCTTTCCATTTCTGACATTTAGTAATTCTTTAATTGGGCTTAAAATAGTTCAAGATTTTTAGTGTTTGCTGTTTTTAATTCACTGAGGACACCATGAGGAAAGCTTTCTTGAAATGGATATAAGAAAAGAGACTTAGGAAGAAATGTATTTTTTTTTGTTTTTGTTTGGTTGTTTTTTTTTTTTTTTTCTTATCATAGCCTAACTTAAATCTAGTTGTACATGTCTTATTTCCCATGCCAAGTCTTGTCCCTTCTCAGGGTTAAGACTTTGATTAGTTCCATTTTTTTTTCTATATTCAAGTTTCAACATAGCTCTTTGAATATAATAAGTTTTTTTTAAGTTTATTGATATATAATTCAATCTTTATTGAACTGAAGAAAAACTTGAAATCAATCAAGTACTTGATTCCCAATTATGATTGAACAGTCATATGTAAACAATATGGTATTCTTTGTCTCCTGTTCTCAAAAGAAAGTGTCTTCAAGTTAGAAATCTATGGTTCAATCCTAATGAGAGATAAATTAAGAGGTAGCATTTTCAAACTTGAAATGTAGTCTGGAGAAAGTATCCTAGGAATTAAGAATTTAAGTATAATCTATCTATCTATCTATCTATCTATCTATCTATCTATCTATCTATCTAACTAGGATACCACTGATCCTGATGTCACCCACTAATGTACCACTTCTATATTCAAGAATTCTGAAATTTCATTATGTAAACATAATCAATTAGCTTTTTATCTCTCCCTCTACCTTATATAATCTTGTTTTACACACACACACACACACACACACACACACACACACACACACACACATATAATAAAATCTTACTCTTAGCACCACAATCTCCTATTGCTTAACCTTTCATTTTTCACTCAGGCCATTCCTCTGCACTACCCCATTCTCTCCTCTTCTTTCTGTCTTGACCCTTTGGTGGACTAAATCAACTCTTTACTATCCTTCTATCTAAATTCCTAGCTCCCTTTATCATCACTGATTATAGCCAGCTAAGCCTCTGTCTTGGACCACTCTCCCCATTTGTCACTTTTGCTTCTATACACATGCTGCTGAATGGAGAAAAACAACTTATTCTGGCTGGATTCAGTACAAATTTATTTTAAATAACCTCATCTGGAAATTCACTATAGTTGAGAAATTGTACTATACTTCCCTTACACATTCATTATCCCAAAGCAGCTATTCCAAATTTTTTCATCCCTCCTCAAACTTCCTGTGGTTTCTCTTCCCTCATTCTCTCAGCTAAGAACCCTGCTTCATATTTTACAGGAGGAAAAATGAGGCCATTTGAAGTGAACTTTCTCTTCTTCCTTCTTCCTCATCTCACATCATTCATATGGCTTTTGCCATGATCTGCTCCTTATCTCTGTCTCACATGATATGGTATCATTACTCCTTATCTAGACTAACCCCTCTACTTGATCAAACTATCTCATTTCACCCTATCTTTTTGAACAGATGATGCACATTGTTATTCCCACTCGATCACACATTTTCAATCTCTCCCTGTCTACTGTTTTTCACCCTTACTACCTATGAAATTTCCTTTATTTCCATTTGTGAAAAAGTCCTCACTTGATGCTTCATTGTTATTGTTATCTTTTGTCTTTTATTCCCCTTTTAGATAAATGCCTTATAAATTTTATCTGCAGCAGGTGCCTTTATTTCTCTCCTATAGCCTTTTAACCTTTATCATCTGATTTTCAACATTTTCATTCTACTAAAACTGCTCTCTCCAAAGTTGCTAATCATCTCTTAATTGCCAAAACCATCAGCCATTTCTCAAGCTTCATTCTCCTTGATTTCTCATTCCACAATGATATTCCTTTTCTCTCTTAAGTTTTTGTGATACTGCTCTTTCCTAATTCTCCTCCTACCTATTTGACCTTTTTTTTTTTCTTGTTTCCTTGTTTGGATCTTATTCCAAATCACACCCTATAGCCATAGGTTGCCTTTAGAAATCTATTCTGCGCTCTTCTCTCCTCTCTTTATACTACTTCACTTGGTGATCTACTCAGCTCCCACAATTTATAATTCTGATAATTTTAAAATCTACCTATCCTGCCCTCTGTTGACCTCCAACTACATAACTCCAAGTGCTTTTTAGACATTTCACATTAGATATACACTAAACATCCTAAGTTCAATATTTCTAAAATAGAACTTATTATCTTTTCCCCAAACCTCCACTCCTACTACCTTCCTAATTATTACAGAAGATAGCACTATCCTCTGAGTTGCAGGCTTGCAACCTAGGAATCATCCATCTCTATTTCTCACTCCCCATATCTAATCTATTGTTAAGGCCTATTGATTTGACCTTTGTAACATCTCTCATATACATCCCTTTCTTTCTTCTGATACTGCCATGAAACTAGAACAAGCTCTTGTCATCTTATGCCTGGATTATTGCAATCATTTGATGTGGGTCTGACTCCAATCCATCTTCTGGCTACTAAAATGAAAAAGCAAAGGTTTGAAAATATTACTTTCCTACTCAACAAACTGTTGAAATATATATAATATCCTCGGTTTTGCATTCAATAACCTAGCCTTCTCTTACTTTTCTAATCTTCATACACATTGCTCCCCACATGTAATTTTTGATCCAATGACACTTTCTCCAGTTGTTGCACAAGAAAAACAATCTGTTGGTTTGAGGCATATTTTCTAGCTATTCCCTAAGCTGGAATATATTTTCTGTTCCAACTATTGGCATTTCTTTAAGTCCTAACTGAAACCCCACCTTCTAAAGGAAGTCTTTTCCAATCCTTAATTCTAGTGGCTTCCCTCTGTTAATTCTTTTCTATTTATCTTATATGTAGCTTATTTGTATTTACTTTTACTTATTATCTCTATGATTAGATTGTCAGCTTCTTAAGAGCAGCATTTGTCTTTTTTCTTTTTTTCTATTCCCAATTCTTTAGTACAGAACATAGTAACTATTTAATAGTTGATTTATTAGCTTTATATCTCTATTTTACTATGTTATTTTGTGTATAGAAAGAACTTTATAAATCTTGAAATACTACAACAATGTTAATTATCGTCATTTTCATTATCTTCTATATTCTCTTGGGAATTAGTGTTCTATGACTTGGAGAAAGAAATGGCAAATTACTCCAGTGTCTTTGCCAAGAAATCCCCAAATGGGGTCAAACAACTAAATAACAATTCCGTGACTGAACACCTTACCTTGTAGATGTAATGGAAACACACTTGATGGAGTTTTAGAAAGAAAGTGAATATTTCAAAATAGAGTTGTTGCTTATTGGGAATTAATATTATGACATTCTTTTAATTATGTAGGCATTTTACTCTACCCACTCATCCAAGCATTTAATAGAGCTTACAAGTTTTCTTAATGAAGCACAAACTCATTAAGAAATAATAGAACAGCATTTACATGAAGAAAGAAGAAGACTCTACATGCAACTTTGCAGCTATTTTTTGAAATAAAGAAGAACAAAAATTAAAAGTGACTTGACTTGTCATCAGAGTCAAGAATGTGAAACCTTGTTTTCTCAACTGGGATTTAAGTATGTCACTTAAATTTCCTGATCTTCAGTTTCTTCATCTGTATAATGAGAATGGTAATATTTGCCCTTAGAAAAAAGTTCAGCAGCTCCCATTGCATCTGGGACCATCTCCAGTCATCCTGATATATATCTTACCACTGGGTCCAGATGACTGCAGAAGGGAAAAAGAGCCTGGAGACTTTGCACAATCCTCCCTCACTTAAATTCAATTCACTTGCAACTCATGGTATCACTTTCCTGATGCCAAGGTACTCTTGGAGAACAAAGGACAAACAACAACACCTTCACAGAATTGCTGTCAAGATAACATGGAATAAATGTTGTGAAGTGTATTATAATTGCAAAGTGCACAAATTGTTATTGTTGCTATGACAAGTCATTTGATTCACCTCTGAGTTTTCTGGCAGCTTAGGGAAAATTCAAGTTCAGTATTATATAGCTTGAAATATCAGACAAAAGAAAGTAGAAATGTTTTTAAAACACACTTATTACTAGAAATAAACACAAGTAGTAATGGAATACATAGGCCTTTGTGTAACAGACACTAAATGACATAACATAGACAGTATTTTCCATTCTAATTTTCTAAGAGACTTAGGAGCACACTTCAAATGAACATCTGATTATTATATTGAAAATCATAGGACATTATTTAAACGCTTTGCCAATATATGTTTATTATTTATGTAAAAATAAAAAAACTATAATTATTGTGTAATCATACACATACACATATCTATGCATGAATATTATAGGCCTATGTCACATATACACATATATTATAGGTACAGAAAATGTAATGTTATAGTCAATTTTATACCTACTTAGATATATGTTTAAATTATCTACAAAACAAAAGATTAATCATATAAATCATTGTTACATTTTTTCTTGTTTTTGTTGCTATTGCATTAGTGTATTTTGTTTTCATTCCTCAAGAACTTTGGAGAACATATTACTAAAGATGTTATAATTGTCAATGAATAATGAACTTTATATCCTTCTTAATAAATTAGGTACCAACTTTGGATCAGTTTGTGGGCAGTTAGGTGGTTCAGTGCATAGAACACAGAACCTGTTTGCAGGATTTGAGTTCAAAGGTAGCAACAAATACTATCTTTGTGACACTGGGTGTAAATTAACTTGTTTTCCTCCGTTTCCTCATATTTAAAATGAGGAAAATAGTTGGGCAGATCAATTGAGATAGTAATTGTGAAGTACAGGGCACATAGCAAGCACTAAGATGCTTTTTGGCCTTGAACCTCACAAATTTAAGTTGCTAAGGAAATTTTCAAGCATAAACTATTCAATTCACCATTCATTTGAATTAGCTAAATTTTGCTCTTGATATTTTTAGATTTATTGATCTGTAAAAATGGTTGTAGTCTTTCTGAAAATTAAAGTAGTGCATTGTAGTGTCACAATATTGGGGACAGAATGTTATGCAATAAAAGAAGTATTCATATGAAAACTAGAGTCTATTTTCAAGCTCACTTCAAAAGTTATGTGGCCTTGAGCAAATCATGTCACAATTCCTGACCTAAATTCCTCAGGTACAAAATAAGGGAAATTTATTCTATAAACATTTGTTGGACTGTTCATGTGACTTCACTGGCATTCCAAGTGGAGATCCTCCTCTTGTAATACCAATTGCCATCTTGTATTCTTCTAAGTAATGTATAGTCCTAAATAGTCAAATGAGGAATTTAGAGTTTGTCACTTAGCATAGTCAACTACCAAGTTTATATTAGAATATTAAATTAAAATTTGATTATTATTAATATTAGTTAGCAATCTAATGTTATAAACATTACAATTAGAATGTTCTATTAAAATTTGAACACAGTTTTGCTTTTTGGGGGTTTGTTTGTTTCCTTTTTTACTCTGAACTTACTTCTCAATATGTCAGAATACCTCTCAATAAATAGTCATATATTAAGAAGGAAGAGAACAAGTATTTATTAAACATTTGCCAGTTATTGTGCTAAACATAAGATTATATATTTATATTATATAAGCATAATAAAGTATTTATAAATATTATCATTTTATCTTTACCTCCCCCCTCCAAATCCTTACACTTAGGGACTATTTATTATTCCCATTTTATGTTTGAAGAAATTGAGGCAGGCTGATGTTAAGTGACTTCATTAGTTGTATTAGTGAGTATCTGAATTTGGATTTGAACTGCCTTGACTCCTAAACCAGCATGTTATCCATTGTTCATCTCCCTTTCTAATGTTTAAAGTTCTGTACTGGGTAACAAAGGGAGTTAAAGATGATTCACAGATAGTCCTTGCCTCATGAAATTCAAAATTTGGAAGGGAGACTTTCAAAATTGATCATTCAATCTGAATTGTATCTAGAGAAGAGAAAGACATTGCATGAAATATCTTTAAGCATCTGCCAATTTAATCAGCCTGGCATTGGAGTTAGAATTATGGATTGAAGCCCCATAGATTCTTTCATAAGATTATAGATTTAGAGCTAGAATGAAACTCAAAGGTCATTTTAACTTCATTTTATAGGTAATGAAACTGACACTCCAAAAATTTAGGTACCTTCCCTTCAGTAGTCCATTCAATTCTTGAGTTGCTGAGATGGGATAGAGATATTGGCCTTTTGATTCCAAAGCCATCCCTTTTTTCATGAGCCTCAATGACCTGTTACAGGACAATTGCTGTATTCTAATATGATCTAATGAGCAAAATAGCAACCAAAGTCACAAGACCTGTACTGCAAATCATTTTCTTCTTCTCATTTGGTTTATAATTTTGGTTATGTTTTGACATACGTGTCAAATAATATTCCACCTCCAGTGTTCATCACTTTGTTCAAACTATTTGGAATTAATTTCCTTATCTTTTGCTTGTTCAATTGCCTGGTTTCCTATAAATCTAAATTCAAATATTATCTCCTACATGATTCTTTTTTTTTCCAGATTTTCCTCAATTTCTAATGTTACACATCACCTAGAATAATATATACTTTTATTCTATTTATTTTATATGTGCCATTTTGTATACATTTAGATGTGTGCATGTCTCTATCCTTTGAATGCAAGCTTATGGAGGACAAGGATTTTTTAGCTTTTGTCTTTGTATCTCTAGCACCAGATTCAATGCTTTATACATAGTAAGCACTTAATACTGTATGTTTTATAATTGACTGATTATAGTAATTAACATTAATACAGTACTTTGAGATTTACAAATGCCATCTCCTGGTAGGCCTTTGAGCCTGTTAGCATTTACCCATTTTTACAGATTCATAAATTGAAACTGAGAAAAGGCATTTGACTTATTAAGCCTATGTCTTTTAGATAGTAAATGTATGAGGCAGGATTTGAACTCACATCTTCCAGACTCTAAGGATAGTTCTCCTTTCAACAGGCTATTTAGCTAAATTACTTAATCTTTGCTTCATATTTTCTTTATCAGTCATATGAGCAGAACAGAATGATAATACTAATTTACAGAATTAGTTATAATTCATCAATAACCATTTATTAATGGCTATTCTATGTCAGACACTGTACTTTTGTGTTAAGATGTTTTAAAAAATGAAAAGTGCATTACTGCCACTACTACTGCTTCTATATTGTTATATGTTTGATTAGGAGGAACAAGTTTTTGGCCAAGAATCCTTCTTTACCTTTTTTAATCCTTAGAGGGAAGCAACTGATGCCTGCTAAAAAAAATGACCACTGAGTGGAAGTTGGAAGGCACCCCAGTTTTGTCAGTTCTCATAAATGTTCATGAAAGCAAAGGACTGATTGTATTCACCATCACTAAGCACCCTATGAGTGATGCTGTCAAAGCTTCCCACATCCTGTCATTCTGTCAGTATATCTCCATCTCATCCTGCTGCAAATTCCTTACTATTTATTTCGTTTCTGAGATGAACAATGTACTAGATACTAAAGTACACCAAATGCTATCTCCCCTAATTTTTAATCTAAATTATTTTCCAAGTATAAATTGAGATATAGCTTGAGTAATTTCTAATGTTCATACATACTATACAAACATGAAAAAAAAAGTCCTGATCTGAATTTAGAAGATGACTGAATAATATTTCCACATCCAAATGATTATTATCTGTGTGATCCTGGAAAGTCACTTATTTTCTAAATTGCAGATTCTTTATTCAAAAAGCAAGCATATTTAATTTTCTTGTGAGGATCCAATAAAGGAATATGCATAAGTGATTATATAAATTCCAATTATTTGTTAGACTTCTTATTAAATGAAACAAATTTAACCATGCATAACCTTAGTCCCAAAGCCTATTGGTATAACATTCTCTCCTTACTCATGGAGATCAATAGAGAGTGCCTGTAAGAAGAATGGAATAGAAAAAAGAAAAATGTCCCTTCTTCTTGAGACAGTCTTTAATTATCTTCAGTCTTTGGATTCTACAGCTGCTTCTAGCGCTTCTAGCTTATAGCTTCAGGAGAGAAAATGGAAGATGTTAATTGCACTTCAAGTTGGTAAAAGAAAAGACTCTGGACTTCCTTGAAGAGGAACTAGCAATCTCCATCACATCCCTAACCCCAGTTTATTGCTTTAAAGACTATGAGTTTCCATTTCAGTAACACTCAGTGATCTCTTTCTCTCTCTCTTGTCTCTCTAATTCTGCCTCTGTGTCTCTGTCTCTCTCAACTTGTTTTCAATGGAAGAGCTGCTTTAATCTGAATTGTCTGGAGCATGTACTTATACATATACTTGCTCTGAGTTTTGTTTTGTTAAATACAATCAGAAAAAACACAACTCTCAGATTAACAATATTTAGGTGAGCAAATAGATATTTATCTAGTCTGAAGAGAACAGAAAAGCCAAGCTTCTAGCCCTAATGTCCTGCCTTCTCCTTGCAGTATCCAAAGTCTCCCTTGAAGAAGGGTGGGAGAATAGAGTCTAGCAATGTGTATTCTGTCTCACTTTGAGCTACAAAATGACAATTCTCTATTACATGTGGCAGTAAACCATTCACAAAACATTAAAGTTGAAGTGAAGTTTATATTTATGTTGAAGTAGTATAAAATTGAAACAATTTCTACTACTATTGCTTTGTTATCACTTTTGCTTTGGGGAGAGTGATGTCAAGATCTGTGATTCATTAATGAGAAAAACTTTCAAAACTTTTCAATTAAAAAAAGAACAAAATAAAACATCTGATCTTGAGAAAAAGGACCTGCTTTAAATTCTAGATTTAGACTCTGAGATTTAATAACCCTGTGATTTTGAGCAAACCTCTCCACATCTCTCTACCCTTCTGATTAATTTGAATTAATTAAATTGTCTCTGGGATTCCTTCCTATTTACAGTTTGTGATATGTTGCAGAAACTCTCTTTTTAGATATGTCTGAGAATTCCTCTGCATCTTTGAAAGTAGTCTGGGAACCTTGAGATGTTAAGTGGATTCACCATGATCACGCTTCAAAGCAGGTCACAAACAACATTTGAGCTAAAATCAAAGATTAAGGCTTTGTACACTATATGCCATCTTGCCTCTCCAACTTTATTCATGAAATTGTCATTATGATTTGGAAATAATGGAAGGAAATTAGAAAGAAGCAGATTCTATACAAATATATGGAAGACATTCTGATGGCTAAAGGCAGAAGTATGTTAAAATCATCTCAACAAGTTCTCAAGAACCAATTATTAAGTTTTTAGTGTGAATATTTACACTTTTGGAAATGAGCTAAAAACATAGTACTTGCTTTGTTATTTTATTGATGGAACATAATGGAGAAAATATTTAACCCAAATTAAACTAAAAAATAATAATGATGTCATCACTGCAAATCTTAAAACAGTGGCTAGATCATTCAGGAATTCTAATTTGGCTTCCAGTTATTAGAGTTGATGATTTTCAGAGTCAGAAACACAAAATTCAAATTTAACACACAATGAAAATTTATTGTGCTTAAAAGAAAATCACTATAGCAGTGTCTACTGTCCTCAATTGTCTGAGATTAGTTCAATTTAATTCACTTTTCAAAGTTCTCTTTGAATTACACATAGACATAAATCCTATATTAGTGAGGAAATGCTGCTTGTTTCTACTGCTGTGAATAAAATGTACATTTCCATGAAAGTACAAATATAAAGTAAAGGGCAAGCAATTAAGAATTATGGGAAAGATTAATTTAAAAAGATTCAGTCTAATACATCAATAAGTGTGAATGTGACAAATGACTGAAGAATTAAACTTTTACAATACAAATAGTCTGTTTTCATTTAAAACATTGATTTTAAACTTCTTTTTAATGATATTGCTTGCAATTTTTACTTAATACCTTTCAGCAAAAGACTGAAAAGAAAGTTTCCAGATAAAGACAAAAAGATAAAGACATAAGTATCATGGTTAGAAGAGGAAAAAAAAATTGAAATTCACAAAATTGCAGCTTCTACTTTCTGATTACAACATGCTTTCATTTACATTATTATTAAAGAAAAACAAGTATAAAATGAGTTTGAATATGCATTACATATTAATTTTGGCAAATTATTTTAAATAGTGCATTCCATTCTAATTTTACTATGTCCTCTTATGAATTAAATGTTTAAAATTTATATCTATTTAGCAGATGATAAAATTGAGATTGTGAGGGATTATAAGATCTCATAGTCAAACAACAAGTAAACCAAAAAAAAAAAACTGAGACTCAATATAACTGTATTGAGTTAAAAAAAATGTATCCTCAGGTTGTAATGAAGATATCTGGATTTCAACTTTTAGCTTTGACATCATTACTGATATGAAGTTGAGTAAGTGACTTAATCATTTATATTTCAACTAATGAAATTTCTTCTGACAAAAAAAAATAACCTTTGAAATACAAAAAATAAATGGAAACTATCTGCAACTTTAACTTTCTTTAAAAAATAATTTATATATGGGGAAGGTAGGTGATGAGTGGATAGAGCCAACCCTAAAGTGAGGAGGACCTGAATTCAAATCTAGCCTCAGACAATTAACACTTCCTAGCTGGGCAAGTCACTTAATCCAAATTGCCTCAGAGTAAAAATTATATAAGTCAAAGACTTTGATAATTGTATTGTTTACATTTAAAGTTTTCCCCATAATTTTCCACTTTCTGAAGGGTTTTGACAGAGAAGCTACATGGAGAAGGAAAGGATTTTGAGCCATGCTGGTTTCCCATATTTTATTCTGTTGAGTCCAAAGGGAAAGAAAGAAAGAAAAAGCTGCAGAGTTGACACTTTATGGCATACTGGATTGTTAATGAATTCAGATAGAGAAAGAAATGAAAGGGAAACTCAATCAACAAGGGGATTAGGATTGAAAAAACTATAAAAATTCAGTATGTAATACATGTTTTCTCTGTGTATCATTCATTCATTTCAATGGTATCTGACTTTTTGTTACCCCATTTGGGTTTTTTCTTTTTTTTTTTTGGTATTTTAAATTTAAAGTCATGTTTTATTTCTTTAGTTTCAAACATTTACTTTTATAAGATTTTAACTTTCTTTTTTTTTCCTCTTTCTCTCAATTTCATTCCCTTCCTAAAACAGCATGCAATTTGATACAGTTTATGTATGCACAAACATAATAAACATATTCATTCCCCCATTAGATATCTAGTGAAAAAAATAAAAATCACAAGAAAAGCAAACAAAAAAAAAAGTAAAAATAGTTTGATTTGATCTACATTCAGATTCCAGAGTTCTTTTTCAGCAAAGATATAATTTTCCATTAGTCTTTTGGAATTATCTTGGATCATTATATTTGCTGAGAATAGCTAAGTTTATCACAGTTGATTGTTACTCAATGTTGCTGTTACTGTGTACAATATTCTACTGGATCTGCTCACTTCACTCAACATCAGTTCAGATAATTCTCTCCAGGTTTTTTTCTGAAATACATCTATTCATCAATTCTTAGAGAACAATAATATTCCATTATATCCAAAAACTGGGACTTGTTCAGCCATTCCCCAGTGGATGGGAATCACCTCAATTTCCAGTTCTTTACCTCAAACAGAGCTGCAAAAACATTTTGTATATGTGGAGCCTTTTCCCTTTGTATATCTTTGGGATATAGATTTAGTAGTAGTGTGATTGGATCACAGGGTATACAGAATTTTATAGCCCTTTTGACATAGTTCCAAATTGCTCTCCAAAATGGTTGAATAATTTTACAACTCTACCAACTATGCATCAGTATTCCAAATTTTCATTTAGGATTTTCTTGTCAAGGGTACCAGGGTAGTTTGTCATTTTCTCCTCCCATTATTTTAGGTGAGGAAACTTAAGCAAACAAGATCAATGACTTGCCCAGAGTCACATAGCAGCAAGTGTCTTGAGTACAGATTTGAACTCAAGTTTTCTTGACTCCAGCCCTGAAGTTCTATTCACTGTGCTAACCCAGCTGGTCTGTTTCTCCCTACATCCTACCTCTCACTAATAATTCTTCCCTATAACTGATGAGAAACAAATAAGCAAATATTCTACCATTCTACCTACTTTTACCTATACATGCATTTCACTTTCTGCACTCTCAGAAAAGAGGCAAAGGAACAGAGATTCAGAGCTCATCTGTGGCCATCCTAATAGATAACTAAAGTTTTAGTTTTTAAATAGTTATTTGAAATTTATGATATTTGAAATTATTTTTACTACTCATGATTATATGATTATATCCAAGCAGATTAACCACCCTTGTGATGGAATTGAGAGAAAAGTTAACCCAAAAGAAAGAAATTTTGCTCAGCTCTAATTGAGGGAGAATGATTCTATTAAAAAACATTAGAATATTAATAAGAACAGAGACTCACAACACATGCCAAAATGCTTGTGTACCTTAGACAGAGAGGCATGATAAAAAGTCATTAGAAGTTGGTCCATTTATCAGTTTATTGAGATAACTGTTCTGCACATAGCACTCAGCCAATTCCCGACCTGGCAACCTATGTATGTATGTATGTATCTATTTATCTATCATCTAATCTCTTTAGCATCTATCTGCTAATCTATCTATGTATCTATCATCTATATTAACAATGTATATGTTTATAATAAATAGTGAGATAAATAATAGTTATCCATAAAATTCATGGATCTGACTTTTACATGTATTTAGATTATTTTAAAGTTTCTTCCACACACACATACACATACACACACACACACACATATATGCAGGCACCTTTATTTATTTATTTATTTATGTAGTTAGTTTTTTAAACCACATATCCCCTGCAAGGTATGCGGTGTTGTCACACAAGAATGGGGCAGAAGAAAAAGCACAGCCTTCAAGGCAGAAACCCTGTTTTTTGAATCCCAGTATTCCCAATTATGAGTAGCCTTAGGCAAGTCACTTATTCTTTTGGGTTTCAGTTTCTCTTCTGTAAAACTAGACAGTTTGGCTATGGATCTTTAAAGAACCTCCTCCTGCTCCCACTTCCCCCAAGCCATAGTTCTACAGCTATTCATTTTTTTCCATAGCTAGTTCAGGAATGGTGTATAAATAAATTTTCAGTGACATGCTAAATCCTATGGTTTTGAACACACACACACACACACACACACACACACACACACACACACACACACATACTATTCTCCTTCTTGTTGACATAACAGAAAAAAAGCCAATATTCATTCGATCCCTTTGCACAAAGTTCCTGCAGGACATAAATGACCATAGAGGGTGATTACAATTTCTTACATTCTAACTTTCTTTTTATATACCATACTCATTTTCTATGCTCTACTCCTTCATTATGCCTCATTTACACACAGACCTGGCCATACCTTTCATCTTGCCATAACCTTTTAAATGTTCTTTGTCCACATTCATGAAATCTGAGATTATATAACTTTTTTTTCTTCATCTTAACATGGTCTTTAATGCTTCTGACCTTGTCATGTCTACAATATGCTTCCTTACTTAAATTGACTCCTTGTTAGCCACTTTAATTCTACACTAACTTCTCACAAATCCCAGGCCTTCTTATGCTTTCTTTAATATTGCCTTTATGAAGTCCAGACTTGGATCATCCCACTATCTATTGTATTTAACTATATCAACAAAACTGGAGAAAATCACAAATCCTTGCCATTTCAGTCATAAAATTTTGTTACATGCTCTCAATTGGGTCCTCCATGGTTTCTATTCCATAATCACATGGCCTGAAAATCTTGTTCATGTTTCTCTGAAAATTGGGCCATTTAGTGAGTTCTCTCTTTTTAACACTCTTCATTTATATCACAAAGATATCTTGTCTTGTTTTCTGCTTTTTTAGCCTTTTCACACATAAAGTGTTAGACTTTCTCATTTTTGTGGCAAGCTCCTCTACTGACAAAAATGACCACATTCCATCTTATCTACTTCAGCACATTTCTACCTCTATCAGCCCCACTCTCACTATCCCAATATATTTCTTTCTGTCTAGTGGCTGTTTACCTGTTGCCCACAGACATCTCCATATGTCCCTCATTTCCAAAAAAGCCTTCTAATTTTTTTGAACTATTATTCTGTGTTTTGCTTTCCTTATAGTGCTAAACTTCCAGAGAAGTTCTAGAATTAGTTCCTCCTTGTTCTTTTATTTTCACTCCTTGACTCTCTGGTAGTCTCATTTTCTACTTCATTATACATTTACATAGCACTTTCCAAAATTACTATTAATCTCTTAGTTGTCAAATCTAATGATTTCTTTTGCTATTTCTTACAAACAATCCATCACCTACTTTTGGTGTTATCCCTGGCTGTTACCCATGCTTATAACATAGTGCCTGACACATTATAGATACTCAATAAATACTTACTGACTTAAAAGAAAAGGAGAGGGAAAAAAAAAAAGGAGATGAAGGAAGGGAGGAGAGAGAAGATGGGAGTGGGGAGAGGGGAGGAGAGGAGAGGAAAGAAAGGGAGAAGAGGGAAGAAGACAGGAAAGGACAGGGGAGAAAAGGAGAGGAAAGAAGAGAAGGGAGGAGAGGAGAGAAGAAGTAAGGAGAAGAGAGAGAAGAAAGGTGAGGAGAGGAGAGGAGAAGAAAGAAAAGGAGAAAGAAGAAAGGTAAGAAGAGGTGAGGAAAGGAGAAAAGAGGAGAGGAGAGGAAGAGAGAGGGGAGGAAAGGAAAGGAGAGAAAGGACTATAAGATTTGGAAAGCTTAGTGATGCCTTCAATACAGAAGATAAATCTAAGAAGAGAAAGGCGTTTGATGAAATAAATGATAGATCAAGGAAAATGTTCTTATATATTTTCATAGACAAATTTGTCATGGAAGATAAAAATGCCAGTTCCAGAACTATTTCCTCTTGTTCTGTCATACTTGTAATCACAGATGTTGGGTGGAACCGTTTTAAAGGTTTAAGAAGTTTTTTTATAGATCATTGTTGAGAGTATTTGCTGAATACTAACACAATTACTACTTGCTATGTTTTAGATTTCTTCCATATATGTACATATATGACATATAAGAGGATTCCTGTAAATGTAGAGGTGATCCTAGGATTCAAAAGATTGATTTCAAATACCAATTCAGATGTATGTTTGATATATGATTCAGAAGTCATTAATTCATAGACTGTTTTATATGCTATAATTCACAGAATTGTTGCTGATCTTCATTTAAAAAAATTCCTCACTTGAATTTGCCTGTAACAATGAATTCATAAATCTAGATCATAAAGATAAAAAGAAAAAAATCACTTAAAGAATATTCATAAGTGCAGTAGAAACATCAAGAAATTGTTTTTTAAAAACCTTTATATAGTGTATTATTTAAAATAAGATTTTTGTTTTCTATCACAGTTTACTTTTTTAAAACCTTAGCTTTTTTTTTTTTAACCTCACATTTCCTGGATTCAATCAGAATGTATAAGAAAGATTGGTCAGTTGGTATTTCCTGCCTAATCAGAAAGAGGAAATACTGGCTATGTAACACTAAACTATTATGTTTAAAAATGAATTGGTACATGCTAAAGCCTCTCCACAAGACATTAAAATCATGTGAATCGTGCTTCTTTATTGTAACTTAATACAAATTCAAAGATAAATCCTTATCTTTATGCTCTACATGCCAAAGTTTTTTTTTTGTTTTTTTTTTCCCCCTTAGGCTACAAGCCTAAAACTTTTCAGAAATCTTCCTCTTGTAACTACCTCAGTAATGATATTTCAGAAATCCATTGATTGTTAGATAACACTTTCTAATTACAGATAGATTAATTAGAAAGACACAATGCAAAGTGCTATGTGACATCTATGGGAACACTAAGTCTTGGGGAAATAAATACATTTTCTAGTTGCCTAAGTGTTTCTGAACTACAGAGACTTTTTTCTTAATATTATTAATAGGAAAAGCTTAACGTTTATCCCCATTACAAATAATGCTTGTTCTTGGGATTTAAATAGAAACTACTTAATTTTAAGAAAGGCTCCATTTATTCCTGTGTTTTCAAGTGTTTTTAATAAGAATAGTTATTGTACTTTTGTCAAAAGTTTTTCCTGTATCCATTGATATATTAATATGACTTTGAGGTTTCTGTTATTCAGTCAGTTGTGCTTTTTATTGTTAATAAATATTTTCAGTCACATCTGACTCTTTGTAAACTTATTTTTGTTTGTTTTTGACAAAGATACTGAAGTGGTTTGCCGTTTTCTTCTCCAAATCATTTTATAGAAGAGTAAATTGAGGCAAACATGGGTAGATTATTTACTCATGGTTAAACAGCTAGTATCTAAGACCAGCTCAAAGCTCAAAAACTTAAGTTCAGGCCCAGCAGTCTATCCATTGAACCAGCTAGCTGTACCTAATTATGCTTATGGTTTTCCTAATATTGAGCAATCCTTATATTCCTGGTATAAATATCACCTGTTCATAGTGTATGATATTTGTGGTATATTGTTATACTCTCTTTGCTAGTATTTTATTAAAAGTTTTTGCATTTATATCTATTAAGGAAAATGATCTATAGTTTTAATTCTTTGCTTTTGCTTTCCTTGGCTTGGGTATTAAAATAATTTTTTTAATCACTAAAGGAAGTTGTTGGAACTCCTTTGCCTATTTTTTCAAATAGTTTATATAATATTATATAGTATAATATGTATGGTAATTATATAGTAATTGTTCCTTAAGTGTTTGGTAGAGGTCAGTTATAAATCCATCTGATCCTGGATTTTTTTCTTTCTAGGAGTTAAATGGTGGCTTATGTACTTTCTTTTTTCTAAGATAAAGTTATTTTTAGTATTTTATTTCTTCTGTTAATTTGGAAAGTTTACATTATTTGGTAAGTAGTTATCCTAGATTTGTTGGAATATAATTAGGCAAAGTTTTCATAATTGCGTTAATTTAATCTTCATTTGAGATGATTCATCCTTTCATTTTTCATATTAGTAACTTGGTTTTCTTCTTTTACAAAATTCAAATCAATCAAATATTTATCTATTTTATTGCTTATTTGTTTACTTTTTTTTCATTTATAAAACCAGTTCCTGGTATTATCTGTTATTGTGTTTTCACTTTCTATTTTATCCATCTCAGCTTTTCATAATTTCCATATTTCTGTTTAATTAAGGATTTTATATTTTTTCTAGGACTTTTAATTGAATACCCAAATTAATTTATTGTTCTTCTCTTTCTCTCTTTTGTTAGTGCATACATTTAGAGATGTAATTATTTTTTAAGTATTTCTTTGGCTGCATTCCACAAATTTTAGTATGTCAACTCATTGTTGACATTATTTTAAATTAAATTACTTATTATTTCTATGATTTGTTCTTTGACCTATTCATTCCTTCGAGTTAGATTTTTTAGTTTCTAATTTATTTTAATCTATGCTTCTATTTCCCTTTAATGAATGTAATTGTTATTTCATTATAGCCTGGGAAAAGTTCTTTAATATTTTTGTTTTTACTCTAATTCATAGTAAATTTTCATGAAGATATCCTTATTAATCAGGAAAAACATGCATTTTTTTTCTATCTAGATTCAATTATATCCAGAGCTATATTGTAGCAAACTTTTCTAAAATTTTATTTCTCTTTTTAATTACTTTCTTATTTTATTGTTTGATTTTACTGGTTCGTACACAGAAAATTTAGGTCTTTCACTAGTATTGTTTTATGAAGTCCTCCACTAGTATACTTTGAGGGTATTTTATTTCCTCTTGTAACTCATTCAACTTTTACTTTAAGCATTTGGATGCTCTGAAGAGTCTGAAGAAAAGACACAGGTTCTTTCCCAACTTCCCCTCTATATAAATTTAAATAATACTTAAAAATGAATTCTGGAGTTCCAAAACCCACAAAAGAAGGGAAAAATTATTTTACAGCCCAAGGCAACTTAGAAGTTCAGCAGAAAAGTCGTCACAGTTCAGCACTGGCAACAATATGAAAAGCCAGCAGCAAACCCTGGGGAAAACTAAATTAGCAGCTGTGGCTTTCAGAGTGCTCAGTCCACAGACAGTAAGAGCATCAAACAAGTGATCAGGAGGCTATCACAGGCTCCCTTTGTTGGTATAGGATTCCACTTCATTACCCATATATGAGTACTAGTCACAATCCTGGGGTCACATTTTCAGAGTGAGAAAGACTACTAGCATATCAGAGTTTGTGGCTACAGTGTAGTTGAGACTCTAGTCATAGTTCCATGGTGAAAAAGAGTGCTTATTTATGGTTACTCATAGATCAGAAGAAAGGCCAAAAGAATAGTAAACATACCTTTCCTCATTTCATGGCAACTTCAAAAAACTGAAAAGTTACAAACCCTAAGAACTAGTTCTGAAAGCAGCTGTCCCCAAATGCTGAAGCTTGAGACAGTGCCCCATATGTCCCCATAGCAGAGGGCAACTTTAACATAAAATTTGAAAAAAACTGAATTTTGAGGAGGGACAGGCTGAAAAAAAGAGCAAATAATAACTAAAACAACAAAAACCTGACCAGAGAAAGTTACTGTGTTGAAATGGAAGATCAAAACAGAAACTCAGAAGACAACAAAGTAGAAGCTGCTCCATGTAAAGCCTCAGAAATGTGATTTATTTCAGATTTTTAAATGTATTTTTAATTTTTTTTAAAAAAGACTTTGAAAAAACAAATAGAAATCATAGAGGAAAAACTAGGAAAATATGAGAGGTATACAAGAAAAGAATGAGAAAAGAATGAAAAGGTTGGTAAAGAAGGTAGCAAAAATAGTAAAGGAGATAATTCCTTCAAAAGCAAACTACACCAAGATTCAAAGCAAGTCCAATAGACTTGGAATCAAAAATGTCAATCAAATCCAGAAAGAAAACTATGGAGACTAAATGAGGATCAAAGCATAGTATTTTTACCTGTTTCTTGTTTGTCTTTTCTCATGTTTGTTTGTTTTTTCTTTCTTTCTTTCTTTTTTTCACTTTGATCTGATTTTTCTCGTATAGCAGCAAGAATATGGAAATTTGTTTAGAAGAATTGTTCATATTTAATCCGTATAGAATTGCTTGCTGTCTTGGGGGGAGGAATGAAGAAGGGAGAAAAATTTGAACACAAGATTTTTCAAAGATGAATACCAAAAAAAAAAAATACTACTGAAAAATATATCAATGGGGAAAAAATAGGCATAAAAGTCTCCTGAAGAGAATTCCATTAAAAAGAACTGATCTAATGAAAAAAGAGGTACACAGACTCACTAATGAAAAAAATAACTCAAAAATTAAAATTGGATAAGTAGAAATAAGGACTTCAGGAGACATCAAGAACAAATAAATAAAACAAAATTTAAAAAGAAGGAATAAATAAAGGAAAATGTGAAATATATCATTGGAAAAAACAACTGGCCTGGAAAATATAGTCAGGAGAGATAATTTAAGAATTTTTGGACTACTGGAAATCCACAATGAAATGAATTATATCTTCAAAGATTTTTTTTCATTCTATTATGGTGTAAATACTACACATTAAATTATAAAAATGTGATCAATTTTGGTAGAAGGCAAGACCACACTGATGAAATACAAGATTTGTTTTATCTTTTCATCCACTATTTTAGAATAATGTTTATAAGTAATATGCATTAAATAAATGCTTGTGGAATGAATAAATGCATTGTTATAGACTAAATATATGTCCATATATTCAAATACAACTATCCATTCATCCATGAATATGTGTGTATATATATATGATTGTGTGTATGTATACATGCTTCTTCAATTAGCCACACACATTCCATTCTATGCCAGTATCAGAAGATTTTCCAAGTTTGGTAGGACTTTTTCTAGAACTTATAATCCCTGGCCAGATATTTGAATAGCTCTGGTTCTCATTACTCATCCTCATTCTTAGCCTTGTATTTCAATGGAGACACATAAAATTATACATATTCAAGGAATTGTGATGAAGCATATTAAAGTACATTGTCAAAAAACATATTTTTGAGTAAAAATGACCTGGTTATATGTTGAAAAAATATGATTCAATGGATAGTTCATGTAATTTATTGATATATTTGAAAAAGTAGAAATGACCATTATGCTAAACATATGAAGGGTTAAAAAACATGGAAAGGAATTTGAAGATGAGTAGTCATGGGCTGGCCAACATCACAAGGAATAACCATATCAATCAGACCTTAGTTTCAGTACAATAATTAAGTTGTCAATCTAGTAACAAGTTTAACTTTTATTGAATCAAGTGTTTGAATTATATGAGAGTGAAGAGTCATCTGGGATCTGAAAATGAGTATTCTTTCATTCTGAATTTCCCTTAAGATTTGATATGTGGCCTGCTTCCCTGACTTTTTTTTTATGTGTCAAATATAATTCTACCTTTTGTAGTTTTTCTAAGTCTCTATCAATTCTCATGTCTTTCCTTAGAGATTACCTCCATCTCGGTATATGTCTACTGTATGAATATAATGCATATCTTCTTAAATGCCTATGAATTTGCAAGTGCATGTGCATATATATGTATATATATGTATATGCATATATATTGATATGGACATGTATATGTAAATATGCATATATGTCTACATATAAAACAAACTTCTATATATATTCCTAAGGATAGATATGTAGAAAATATCTGACTTCAAAAAGTTCACCTTCTATTAAAAGAAACATGTAAACGATTATATGCATGATAAAGCATAGAGTGATAGATAGCCAAACATAAATATTTGTACATGTTTGAAGTGCTCTGAAAGTCTCAGTATTTCATTTTATAATTTGCTAAGTTTTTTTGGAGACACAAACATATATATCTGATCAAAATGATGATAATGATAACTAATATTTGAATACTTTTTACTATGTATCAACAACTAGGTTAAGTATTTTATAATTATTATCATATTTCATGCTCACATTAATCCTGAAAGGTAGGTGCTATTTCCATCACCATGTTATAAATTATGTGTATTTTATATGTATGTGGATTTCTATATATATATATATATACATATATATATATACATATATATATATATTTGAGTATGTATATCTATGTGTGCCTTTGTATGTACATGTCTATATATATACATATATATACATACATATATATGTATATATACATTCTAAACTTTTTAGTACAAATTTAAGTTAGTGCACAAAACCTTTTGGGAAACTAAATATGTAAAAACAAGCATGTATGTGTTTGTATGCACATGGTTATCTTTAAATTGCCTTGAATATTACAATATGAATTCTGTGAAGACAAAGATTTCTTTTCCCCATCTTAGTTTTTTCATATACAAAGAACTTAGCACAGGTCCTGGCACATAGAAAAGATTAATTAATGTTTTTCCTTGATTAAAATTAATTGATGAACTTCATTTCACATTTTGATTCTGAATTAATCTATCAGTAAAATGGAGAAAATAGCACACTTGCCCTTAACTCCAAAGAGATAACATGAAGAAAATAATGTGCATATTGTACTTTGTGAGCTCCTTGAAAGATTAGAGCTATGAAAATTTATTATAGGTTCATTGTTATTCTTTTTCTATAGATGAAAATGTAATAAATTTATTGACTTCTTTTTCAGTTAATTGAGATGGGCTATTTCAAAGGAACAGAGTTAAAGGCTATCAATTTTCACACTTCACGATGACAACAATGGAGATACAACATCCATAAATTTCTCTTGTGGTATAAGATAATTGTTATTTTATTATTTATTATATTGAAACCTGGAATAGTATTCTTTGTCATCTAGCATATTGAAGTACACTCCACTGTACTCAGTGATTTACCATTTAAATCATCTAGGCAAAATTAGATTAGACATTAAAATCTCAAAGTCCACTGGGCACAATGGTTCTCAAGCATTTTAGCTTAAGTTAAAAAGAACCTACATTATATCAAGGATTACATAGTTCTTCTATTTTTGTGTATGTCTGATATATCAATGGACTATTTTTTAAAATATCCTAAAGATTTTACTCTACTATGTTACCCCTCAATGTTAAAAATAAAAGATATTTATTGCTATTCATAGATTTTCAATAGGCTGTGTTCAAATCCTATCTCTGCTGCTGATGAGTTATTTGATAATATATAAGGCACTAAGTCATTTAGCTTCAAAATCTTTATCTTTGAGACGAAGATAATAATGCTTTAATTATCAATATCAAGAATAATAATTTGCACTCATATAGCACTTTAAAATAAACAAAGCACATTGCAAAAATTATTTCTTTTTTCTCATAGTGATCAAGATAGGACAGTTATTATCTCAATACTCATTTTATAAAGCAGAAAACATGCTTCATTTAAAAGAAACAGAGCAAGAATATGAACACTTTGTTAAACTCCTAAAGTTTAGTATCAAAATATCTTTACCCAAAAGAATTGTTGTGAGGAATGTTCTTTGACATTTCCAATTTTTTAAACAATATATTTATGTTTATTATCTTTGTTTTCACAATATTTTGTTGACAATATACCCAGAAGAAGAGTAGCAAAGATGATGAAAAACTGGATAGCATCATCTATATAATGGCTTATTATGATAGTTAAAGAAAATAGACATCTTTAGACAGGAGAAGAGAAAAATTATTGGGATGTGTTACCTCTCTTGAATATTGGGAAAGAGATATAGAGAAATATCTCTCTTAAATAAGAGGAAAGAGATAAATACTCAGTAATTAAGCATAGATTTGGCATTTACTATATGTGTATGTAAGGCCACAAAGAAAAAAAAATGAAGCTCTCTCTCTATATATATATGTATCAGCAGATACCACATGCACATATTCCTTTTTTTTCCCAATTCATTGGACTATGACTACTAAGATTTCTTTGAATTTTCAAATTCTATAATCTTGTAATAAAGATGGAGATAAAATATACAATATAACTTTCATATAATTTTATTTTTTTGATGTTGTGCATGGGTATGTGTGTGTATGCATGTATATGTGTGTGTGTGTGTGTGTGTGTGTGTGTGTGAAAATGCTCCAAATCACTATTGATTAGAGAAATGCAAATTAAGACAATTCTGAAGTACTACAACATATCTGTTAAATTGACTAATTTAACTGGAAAAGATAATGATAAATATTTTAGGGGATGTGGGAAAACTGGGACACTAATGCATTAATGGTGGAGTTGTGAAATGATCCAATGATCCAACCCATTCAGGAGAGCAATTTGGAACTATGCCCAAAGAGTTATCAAACTATGCATACCCTTTGATCCACAGTGCTACTACTGGGCTTATATCCCAAAGAGAACTTAAAGCAGGGAAAGGGACCCACATAAGCAAAAATGTTTGTAGCAGCCCTTTTTATACTGGCTAGAAATTGGAAACTGAATGGATGCCCATCAACTGAAGAATGGCTGAATAAATTGTGGTATATAGATATTATAGAATATTATTATTCTGTAAGAAATGACCAGAAGAAAGGCCTGAGAGACTTACATGAACTGATGCTAAGTGAAATGAGCAGAACCAGAAGATCATTATACACGGCAACAAGAAGACTATATGATGATCAATTCTGACAGACATGGCTCTCTTCAATCATGAGATGATTCAAATCAGTTCCATTTGTGCAGTGAAGAAGAAAGTTATCTACAACCACAGAGAGAACCATGGGAATAAAGGGTGGGCCACAACATAACATTTTCACTCTCTGTTGTTATTTGCTTACATTTTGTTTTCTTTCCCGTTTTTTTTTTCTTCCTCTTGATCTGATTTTTCTTGTGCAGCAAGATAATTATATATATATATATATATATATATATATATATATATATATATATATATATATATATATATATATATATATATATATATATATATATATATATATATATATATATATATATATATATATATAATATTATAATATATTTAACAATGTATTGGACTACCTGCCAGCTAGGGGAGGAGGTGGGGGGAAGGAAGGGAAAATTTGGAACAAAAGGTTTTGCAAGGATCAATGTTGAAAAAAGTACCCATGCATATGCTTTGTAAATAAAAAGCTTTAATAAAAATAAAATTAAATTAAATGAAAATCTGTGCACATCAATGTCTCTGCTGAGTCTGTATCTCAAAGAGATCATAAAAGAGGAGAAAAAAGTCTGTGACAGATCTTTCTATCATGCAAAGGAATTGGAAATTGGGTGCATATCCATCTGTTAGAGAAATGGTTGAATAAATTATGGTATATGAATGTAATGAAATATTACTGTTTTATAAGAAATGATAAGCAGGCTGATTTAAGAAAAGCATAGAAAGACTTACATAAAGAGATACAGAGTGAAGTGAGCAAAATCAAGAGAATATTATAGATGGTAACAAGATTATGTGATGATCAACTGTGATAATTTCAACAATGTGATGATTCAAGGTGATTCTAATAGACTTGTGACAGCTAGTGCTATCCAGAGATGTCTCTATGGAAACTGAATGTGAATCAAAGCATAATATTTTCACTATTTGTTGTCATTATTTATTTTCTCTTTATTTATTTCTTGCATTTTCTTGCACAGCCTGATGAATATGAAAATATGCTTAGAAGAATTGCATATGTTTAACCTATATTGGATTGTTTGTTATCCTTGAGGCAGGGAGGAATTTAAAAAAAAAAAAAGTTTTGCAAGCATTTGAAAAAAAATGTTATTTCTTGTTTGTATTGATTTTTTTTATTACATATTGCTTTTTAAATCATATTTGGAGAGAAAAATTATAATAAGAGGGAAAAACGGGAGACAAAATATGGAAAAAAATAGGTGAACAGAGCTTGTGCTGATTCACATTCAATCTCTGTAGTTCTTTTTCTGGATGCATATGGTATTTTCTATCCAAAATTTTTGAAATAGCCTTAAATCACTGTCTCCCTAGAGAGAATTAAGTTTTTCATAGTTGATCATCACACATTCTTGCTATTACTATATGCAATGTATTCCTGGTTCTGCTCATGTCACTCAGCATCAGTTCAAGTAAATCTTTCCAGGCCTTTCTAAAATCAGCTAGTTCATCATTTTTACAGAACAATAATATTATATTACCTTCATATACTACAACTTATTTAGCCATTCTCCAATTGATGGCATCTACTCATTTTCCAATTCTTTGCTACCACAAAAAGAGCTGCTACAAATATTTTTGCACATTTGGGTCCTTTCATTTCCTTTATTATTTCCTTGGTTTACACACTTAGTGGTGGCACTGTTGGGTCAAAGATGTGCACAATTTAGTATCCCTTTGGGCATAGTTCCAAAATACTCTCCAGAATAATTGTATTATTTCACAACTCCATCAACAATACATTAGTGTGCCAGTTTTCCTATATCCTCTCCAACATTTATCATTATATTTTCCTGTCATCTCAGCCAATCTGAGAGCTATGAGGTGTTACCTCAGAATTGTTTCAATTTGCATTTTTTAATCAATAATGATTTAGAGCATTTTTTCATATGACTATAAATGGATTTAATTTTATCATCTGAAAATTGTCTGTTTATATCCTTTGGCCTTATAATAATTGGGGAATGACTTGTATTCTTATAAATTTGACAGTTATTTATATATTTTAGAAATGAACCTTTATCAGAAACACTGGCTGTAAAAAATTTCCCCAGATTTGTACTTCTCTTTTAATATTGTTTTTGTAAGTTTTGTTTGTGCAAAATCTTTTTAATTCAGTGTAATCAAAGTTGTCTATTTGTCTTTCATAGTGTTCTCCACTTCTTCTTTGGTCATAAATTCATCCATTCTCCAAAGTTCTGATAGGTAAGTTATCCTTTGTTCTCCTAATTTGTTTATGATATCATCCTTTATGCCCAAAGATATATGCTGAATTTATGACATTATTTTCCAACTTTCCCAGAATTTTTTATAAAATAGAGAGTTCTTATTTCAGAAATTGGAGTTTATGAAACACTAGATTACTATAAGACATTGATTATTGTTTTGTGTGTTTTTAACATATGCCACTGATTCACCAGCTATTTCTTAGGTTTTGAAGACTGCTGCTTTATAATACAATTTTGGTTTGGTACTCCTAAGGTAAAATCCTTTATGGTTTTTTCCATTGATTTCCTTGATATTCTTAACCTTTTGTCCTACTGGATGAATTTTGTTAAGATCTTTCTAGCTTCATAACATAACATTTCAACAATTTGGTTTGTAGAGCCCTGAGCAAATAGATCAATTTAGATAAAATTGTCATTTTTATTACATTAGCTTAGCCTACACATGACCATTTTTTCAATTGTTTAGATCTGACTTAATTTTTGTGAGAAGTGTTTTGTGATTGCATTCATATGGTTCCTGGACTTGTCTTGGAAGGTAGATACCCAAATATTTTATTTTATCCATAGTTATTTTAATTGAAATTTCCTTTTTTATTTCTAGATGCTGGGCTTTGACAGTAATAAATAGAAATGCTGAAGATTTGTGTGAATTTCTTTTAAATCTTACAACTTTGCTAAAGCTGTTAATTATTTTGAGTAGAATTGTGGATGATTTTCTGATATTTTCTAAATATATCATCATATTATCTGCAAAGCGTGATAGTTTTATCTCTTTATTACCTTTTCTAATTCCTTTAATGGCTTTTTCTTTTCTTATTGGTAAAGTCGACATTTCTAGTACAATATTGCATAATAGTGGAAATGATGAGCAGAATGCTCTCAAGAAAAAAAGAACCTCTATGAATAAGGTGAAATATACTATATACAAAGTTGTAAAGGGCTGAAACTCTTGAGTTAATGCACTGAGCTGGGACAATCAAGCACTTGAGTCTAATTACCGATTGGACAATACTCTATTAGCTTTTGCTTGGAAAATGGCCCTTCCTACTATCCTGTGCTGGCCCAATCATTTGGTGTATATAGAGAATTGTGGGAGGGACAAGGAGGTGCAGTGAGATTAGCCAGGGTCACTTCTGGTTGGGAGACTAAGAAATGAGGTTGGGGAGATCCTTCCTCCATCCCCTTGACTTCTACTACTAAAGACCAAGAATAAAGACTTTTGCTTATCCTGACTCTGGCTGATTCTAAGGTATCTAGGATGCTAATGTGGTCATTACACAAAGTAAAAGCAATGTTCTGGGATAACTAATTGTAAATAACTTTGTTATTTTTAGTATTACAATCATCCAAAACTACTCTAAAGAACTTATAATGAAAAATCCTATCTATACCCAGAGAAGGAACAGATTGTGCTTGTATTCAGATTGAAGCATTCTCTATTTCTCTCTTTGCTTGAGAGGTTTTATTTTCATTAGAATGTGACATCTATATTTTCTTTCACAATTTGACTTGTAAATAATGTGTTGCATACTTCACATGTGGTTTCTTAATTATGGGTGAGGTTAAGGGAGAAACCTAGAATTAAAAAATCTTAACAAGAAATGCAAAAAAAAAAAGTTTTGAATGTAACTGGGGAAAATATTAAATAAATAAAATTTTAAAAAAGAACAGGTAAATATTTTTATTATTCTTTCAGTCAAAAACAATCAGATTTTAACTTTTCTGCTAGTTGTCTGTCACTAGTAGTTTAGAGGGGATATCATTTTTCTCTTGATTTTTAAACTTTTTTTTTTAATTTCTATTACTATCATTTTTGATGGTGGTGGTGGTGGTTATGGTTGTTGCTATCCTTGTTACTATAAGTGTCATATGGTCCTTTATCCTGCTTTGGTATTGGTATCATTACAGAGTAATAGGTTTTCTCATCTTCATCAAATGAAATACTTTTTTTTTTCTTCAGGATCATTTCTGATAGAAATTTTGAAAAATTTCAATTCTAGTAAAACTTAGTAGATAGAACTATTTACTATTAACATTAATTTAACTTTAAGCAATAGATGATGTCATATGATAGATGAATATGTTTGATTAAAAATTCCTATGAACCCAATATTTTTTTTTTCTCCAACGTCTCCATTCATCTTATCAATGAGGATATTCTTTAGAATTTCATAATTCAACCCATCTGGTTCTTTAATAAATTTTCTGTTACAATTTCCTCAACTATAACATGGGCATATTGATAATGCCTAACTTCCAGGGTTTCTTTGAGAATCAAATGAGATACTATCTGTAAGGTGTTTAACATAATGCCTAACACAGAATGGTTGCTTAATAAATTATTCCTTTCCTGCCTTTTCCCTCCTTTCCCCCATTTTCTTTCATAAATTCATCACAACATGGGCACTTAACTTTTTAGGGACTTTCCTCAAATTTTCTAACTTTCTACATGTTAGATAAAGCACAGAGTCTGTCTACTTGTTTATTAATTCTTACTATAAGACTAGGTCATTTTAAAATTCCATTATATGTATACACATATATAAATATATTTAATTTCTTAATATTAAATTTTTAAAGATTTTAATATATTTAAATATATTTATACACATGCATATGTATATATAATTTAAAATAAATTTTAAAAAGTGAAATGTATATAATACAATTGTATGATGAATTCTTTTATACCATTTCCTATATAATTCTTCAATTATAATGTGTTGCAGCCTTCTTCTGCACCAAAAATTAGTCAAAATTTTTGACAAGTTTCTAAGGATTTTTAGAATAAATATATAATAAGCATCTCAAATATATGCTTCCTCAAATGAGATACATCAGTGTGATTTATTTTTGTTGAGTCCTTCTTGCCATATAAAGTCTCTGTGTGCCATTAGTGGTAGGTGGAGGGGGAATCAATTGACTTTAATAATTCACAGTGCTATGAACTCTTAATTATGTATTTATCATTCAGTGTTTGAAATAAATGCATCATGGCTTATGGATAAGTGGTGTGTCTCTGAAGAAATTCATAACCAGCTCTATCTACTAGAAGTTAGAAATTAATGAGGATTTACTTTGTTATATGTTATTATGATAGAAAATTGATGAGAAGTGAACTAAGTGAAGCGTTGCTAGGAGAAACAATTAGCATTCAACAGATATAAGATATGAAGAGCTTTTTATTATTATTGTTGTTTGTATGGTTTTTCTCTTTCATCTTGCAGCTTCAGTGAAAACAAACAATAAGGAAATGTAAAAACTTTTCTGATCTCTGATACTCAAGTGGTTACACTGATAGACAGGAAATTTACATTTTGTGAATCTAAAGTACTGTCACTTTAGACAAGTATTAATATAAAAAGTACATTCCATTTGCATGATAGGATGGCATATTTCAAATAAATATTTCTGTCTGAGACTTCTTAGGTAAAACATCCATACACCATCTGTTCTTGTTCAATTGTTTCAATTATGTCTGACTCTCTTCACCACCCCATTTGAGATATTTTTTTAATGAAAAATAGCAGAGTTTGCCATTTCCTCATTCAGGTTCAGATTTTACAGATGAGGAAACTGAGGCAAACAAAATTAAGTGATTTGACCAGGGTCATACAGAATCATCTGAAGTCTCATTTGAACTCAGGTCTTTTCTTTTTTCTTTTTTCTTTTTTTTCCCCTGACTCCAAAGCCTGCGGTTTATCTACAGAGTTACATAGCTGCCTTACATTATGTCCCATTTATAACGTAGTATGTGAATTTTAGGAAAATTGAGTTAAATGACTTACCCTTGCTTGCACTGATAGTTATTGACAGGAAGGAAATTTAAACCCAGGTTTACATGACTCTATACTGAACTACAATTTGGTTTTAACTTTGTTTTCTTTTTGTTGTTATTTATTTGTTTTTGTGTTTGTTTGTTTTTTCCAGCACTTGTTATTTCATAGATGTTGGAAATTCTTTGTGAGAATTCACTCTGCCATCTGCACCATCACTCCCTCCCCATTTCATGATGGAAAATATTATCCACATTTAGAGGAAGGACATAGATCAGAAAATCTATGACTAAGAATGGTATAGAGAGCCAGTTGAGACACCTGGAGATTACATATCTTCCTTACCATTACATAGCCAGAAAGAGGCTCAGATCTGGTGTTCTTGAAGTTTGTTCTCCTTTTACTTCAACTGCCTCTCATTCCAAGTATGTGCATTAATACAAATGCATATGTGTTTCAATAGAAGATACTCCCAAGATACATATGTGAAAAACTTTTCACAAGCAAAAGTAAATTATATTTTCCATAGTAAAAAAGTTATATATTTACTCTACCTTTATACTTACTCATTCTTTTAATATAAGTACTCTTTTTAAATGTGGAAAATTAATTTGTCATAGCTCCTTACTATGAGATTTTATGTACCAGTATGTGTTCAGAATAGCCTATGGAATATGTCTACATTCAAATTAATGTTTCTTCACATCCAGGGAGGAAAAAAATCCAGTAAAAATTGAATTCAAATTATCTTTCCAAAATTTATAAAGCTCAGTGCTAATGCTATCATACCAAAACCAAACCAAAATAATAATAATAATAATAATAATAATAATATACCTAATAAGAATGTGAACCAATCTCTATCCAGAAAATTTTCCTCTGTTACTCTATTTCTTTTAATAAATGATAGTGAACTTACCATTTGTCAAACACTAAAAAAATTAGAAGTTTTCTAAAAGGGCTGATTCTTAACAATAAAATAGATTAACTCCTTAACAGATTGAACTTTATAGAAAGAAGAAGCTTTAAATATAAGAGATGGATAAGAGATAGGATGAATATGCTCTTGCCTTTTAGATAGATTTTCAAATTCCAACTAGTCCCTTTTTATAGCTTGCTAGTAGTCAAACCACTCCTGATTAGACTACAGGAGGTTATGGATTGGGGTCTTTTGCTAATGAGCAAAAAAAGTGGAAACAAATGGGTGACACCTGCAGGATATTAGGCACTTTTTATGTGTGGAAAATTGCATGGGATTTTGAGGCTTTGAGTCTACTTTTAAAAAGGCACCACACACATCATGTCATTGACTTTCCAATAAACCATTAAATAATTTTAAAAATTCTAACAGAACTATTTTATTGCAAGACCAACATAAGTGTGTTTAAAGTTTAAAGTGAAGTGCTTGGAGATTTCCACTCTAAAAAGGTGAGAGTCAATAGAGTTGGAGTTTGGAGTAAAGGCTATAATATAACACAGACTTCAAGTTAAAAACTAGTGTCTACTAAGTCTTTGGTAAAGAAATTATTTTTTCCAGGAAGTTCCTTTTTGTTTAATTCCAAGCAATAAAAAGGGGGGGGGGGAGGAGACGCTTCTGCCTCACAACCAAATATTGCAGAGATGAACAGAGCATGGCAATTTTAACAATTTAGCTGAATTTCAGAATTTAAATATATAAGGAAAATGGTAGGAAAAAGGAATTATCTTCCTTTTAATCTCTATTTAATAACAGCTTTCTCATGTCATTGTTAATAGCCTTTCATTGGACTATATGAATTATTTAAAAGGAGGACCCATCTTGATTTTCCTCAGATCTTTATATTTATACACTATATAGTAGGTGCTTAATAAATGCTTATTGCAAACTTGGAAAAAAAAAACCTTTGGAAATGATGAACATTAAAAAAAAAAAGAAAAAAAGAAAAAACAAAACAAAACAAAAAAACCCTAAAATATGTTTGTTCTAATCTCAAATTGTGATCTGCCCACCAAAAATGGTAATTAGCCAACAGATATATAACAATTATTTTGGTTGGTAATATTTTAAGTAGCTGATAGTACCTGAACATAATGCCCACATACTTAGATCTTTAAAAATGTATAATAATAGTATAATTTGTTTACCACAACTCTAGAATATAGGTAGTGCAAGTATAGTATCACAGGATTTTAGAATTTATATGTTTTTTGTAGTTAATCTTGTCTTTTAACCTCATTTTACAGAATAGGGAGGTCTCAAGAGGTTAAAACTTTTGTTTATGGTCACTAAGAAAAAGAAAGTAGCAAAAATCAATCCTATATCTTTTAATGTGACATCCTCAGCTCTTTCCACCATAGCATAATCTCTTTCAAATTATTGTTACCATTGCTTTAAAAAAGAATTTTTAAAAATAAAAAAACTTGTTAACAAATAGATAGATCATATATAGATATACAAAAAAGTGCCTTGTTAACTCAACCCATCTATAATCCTTATGGAGATATTTAATAGTAAAAATAACTTGTGCTATAACTCAGTATGGCAACCTAATAAACTTAAGTAAACTCAAGGATTTTTAATACCTTCATTGATAGTATATTACCACAATAATGTATTGTTGAATTAAAGTGGTGCTTAGAATGGCATCTCAAATTATGCTATTGATATTGATTAATTTGTCTTGGAAACTAAGTATTTAAGGATAGAAATAAGAAAAAGTTTCCATGGCACCTGCTCCATAATTCAAATTATAAAGGATACCCTCTATTTAGGAAGAGAATTTCTAATGATTACTTAAATATGAAAAACTCTTTATTAGATAGTACATGATACCCAAAATAATGATATTTGCTCTCCCATTGTGAGGACCTCAGACATGGATTACTATTGTGGCTATAGTGAAACCCCTTTCTTCCTTTCTGCCCCACCCCAATCATCATGACTTCTGTCCTGTCTTTGGACTTTGATGATTCTGGAAGAGATCTTGAAACTGATAATTTTGTGCAACTTGCCTCACTTAAAGTCAATTCATACTCAAGAAAAGGCATTACTCTTGTGATGTTATCAGTGTTTTTCAAAAACAAAGGACAAACAACAACTTTGTGGGAAACAGCTCCCATAATGACATTTTACTAATTTAGAAACCAAAAAGACCTGGATTGAAGTCTAACTTCTGCCATAACCTAACACTGTGACTCTGCAAATATTTAATCTCAGTACAATAGGAACTCTACACATTTATAAATGACAAAGATGGTGAATTTTTAGGAGACACTTCCTTATAAGATTGCTTCATCTAAAAGTGGACCCATATGTCCAGCACCTATTGCTATCCCTTATTATGTGTTTAAGGACTGAATAATTTTCAGAAACAAAGCTATATCAGGATAGCTCAGTGATAGAGTGGATAGACTTCTGGAGTTGGAGACAGGAGACATCAATTACAATAAGTCCTTAAATAGGTGTTAATTGTGTGATACTGGACAATTCATGTAAAAACTCAGTTTCATTTTCCTGATCTGTAGAATAGGATAATATTAGTACCCAACTTACATTTTTTTTTTTTTGTGAAGATCAAATGAAATAAACTAGTAAAGCACTTTGCAAATCTTAAAGTACTATGCAAATAGAAGCCTTTGTTATATTCTCCAATTTCATTTTGCTATAATCATATATTCCTTCTAATCTTTCCACTATTCATTTAGTCTTGATTTAACCACTCATATGAAACATTGAATGTGTGCTTTAAGTACACATATTCAATGTCTCCAGGGATGGCTGTCTAGCCAACACTCTACTGATACAAATGGTCAAAAGAACGTCTTGACACATAATACTGTGGATAAAAGAAAGAAGGAGGTAAGGTAAGCAACCATTGTGGGCAGCTGTCTCAACCAAGACAGACCTGACAAACAGCAAGTTTCTATTAAGAAACAAATTTAGACATTCACTATTGGTGTAAGAAGGAAATTAAAGCCTAAGGTTTGGTTTTTTTTTTTTTGTTTGTTTGTTTTGTTTTTGGAGGGAGGTTGTTATTGTTTTTGTTTTGTTTTACATTAGGTAATAGAAAACAAAACAAACAACAACAACAACAAAACAGATATATATTTCCCTCTTAAAATAATTTAATTATTTCCTACAAAAGAAAATGAAAAAAAAAAGTGAGGGAAGTTTTCAAATAAGCAAACTTTGGAATATGTTTGGGCAAAATTTAGGTATTGATATGTTGATGATTATATATATTAGATATTGATATAGGTATTGATGGCTTAAAGTGATCTAAAATTTATGACAAACAGTATCAGAACTTTGGAGGGCAAACTCCTCTACAAAATAGAGTGGTAAGATTATACAATCTTTAAGATCTAAAATTCTATGATTCTAAATCACTGCTCAGAAATGGTGATGGAGAGTTACCAGTAACAAAGTAGTCTTTCCAAAAAGACTGAATGCCTTTCAGGGTGAACAAAATAGCTTTGCTATGATAGATGGCTACTGTCCACTGAGACTTTCATATCTAGATACCCAATTGATTTTCATTACATTGGGCCGAAGTTTCCTTAAGCTGATGTATAACGTGTTCCAGCAATAGCACCAACTAAGGTCATTTTCATCAAGAGAGATTGGGCTTTACTTTAAAGAATTAAATCAATATGCTTTTCTCTAAACAGTGGCCCAAATTCTTATAACCACTTGACCCTTTATACTGGAAATGTCCCACTGGAGCACTGATTGAAGTGATGGCTGTTTAAGGCTAAATTCCCCATTTCCTAAGGAATACAATGAGCCAAGAATTAGGGTTTCAAAAATTGTTGCCTCAATGAAGGAGGACTTTTCCTCAGCAGTTATTTATAACAACCATTAAGTTTCTACTATATGCAAAGTGTCATACCTAGGTAAAATGCAGGTATAGACTACTATGCCTGAAGTCAGGAGATCCTGAGTCTCAGATATTTATTAGTTACATGATATTGGGCAAGTCACTTAACCACATACTCAGTTTCCTCTTCTGTCAAATGAGGATGAAAACAGTACCTGCCTTCCAGGGTTGTAATGAAGTCAAAAAATATAATACTTGGAAAGCATTTTGCAAACAGTAAAGAGCTATATAAATGCTAGCTTGGGATAAAAAAAATTAAATATCAACAACAAAATATTCATTTCTTTCTGAAAAAAATATGAAAACAAAGCAAATGCCAAGTGATTGGGGAACACTAAAAATGTACCAGATAGGAAATCTTTAGGTAGGAGGTAAGCCTTGTTTGAAGGTACAGACTAAAAATAAGTTAAGGTGAGAAAAGAGAACTTTCTAATATGGAGGATAATGTATAAAAAGGCACAGAAATTGAAGTAAAGAAACTGATAGGAAGCAGCAAGTAAACAATGTTAGATGGAATGTAGATAATCTGTGTATTTAAGATAATAAAGAGCAGTCAGAATTCATTGTATAAAGACAAAATGTAGTTATATCAATGTCTTTAAATATCAAATTATGCAACCCTGGAAACACTAAGAAATCACTGAATCTTTTGAGTGGTAAACTGTGGGAGGATAATGTGGAATAGGTGGTGGAGGAAAGACATGGTCAGATTTATACTTTAAAAAAATTATGATGATATCTAGGTAGAGTATTAAATGGAGGAGGAGACAAGGCAAGGAGGCAAAATATGAGGTTGTATTTGTCTAAGGGAGACATAATAAGTCTCTTAGCTAGGGATATAGCTCTGTGAATAAAAGAGAGATGTGTGAAGGGCCCTATATTGTAGAATCTACAATGTGACATGGCAATTTATTTATTCTGAAAATGAGAAAGACTAAAAAGTTGTAAAAGTACCTTTTTCCAATTTTCATTGGACTGTTACTCAGAACATTTAGAAAATGTAAAATCTTCATTATATGAAGTTTACAAAACAATTTTAAATGAATCTTTCATTGTAAGTTATTTCTATAGGAAGGTGAATATGTGTATAATAATACCATATAACTTCTTCCCATTCTCCTTCCTACAAAATCAGCACAAGAAAGGGGCATGAGGGTGCTATGTGTTTGCTTTTCTATTTTTCAGTTGAGTCTAACTCTCTGTAATCCCTTTTGGGATTTTTCTTGGCAAAAGATCAAGCTTGATAGGAGTTCCATAAATAGCAGGTGGTAAAATGAAAGTCTCTGAAAAGATAGAGTGAGCTGACCCAACTTTTTTGTAACAATAGGATAATTTGAACTGAATGTTACAGGTCTATGAGAAGGGATGTTATTCCACAATTATGGTTCAACTCTGATCTTGTATTTTTCTCTTGGACATTTCCATTCACTGAAACTTACCATTCTAAGTTTGATTCTATATGATCTTTTGTCAGTCCAGTTAATTATCAATTTAGAGAGAAACTAATAATAATATCACATAGTAAAGTACAAGAAAATCTCTAACTATATAAGAAAAGGTCCTATTTTCTCTGAAAGAAAAATTAACTTTCCTTTAGCAATCTAGCCTTTCTGGAGTCTGCTATCTGTAGCACTTCTACCAAGTCTCTTCAATTTCTTCATATCTTTTAGGACATGATACAGAAGAAAGAAGGTACTGCTACAGTCAAAGGAGTTTATTTCAAATCTCTGCACTGACATTTCTATTGAATATAGGCACAATGCAGATACCCTGACTTTCAATTTCCTCTTCTATCAAATAAAGATTGAACTAGAAAACCTTTAATTTCTATTCAAGCTTTAAATTAATGAATAAATCAATGAATTAAAGAGGGAAAAAACATTTATTGTGCACTATGTGTGAAGTACTGCAGATACAAAGAGAAAAGATAACCCTCACTCTCAAGGACTTTATGTTCAAATGTGGACACAACACATGAAAAGTTTCACCTACAAATTAAATGATATTCTTTGGGAACAGGGGTAAATGAGATGACATTGTTTCTGACGTGATTTTCACTGACAAAATCATCTCATTTTCTAATTCTGAAACATTTGACAGTACCAAGGACTATGGTGGGATTTCTGGGTCATGAATAGCTGTGGTTCTAGCACCAAGAAGAGTAGTTGCCAGGTTGCAGCTCCCCAGGTCTTGCATCTCAGGATAATGGATTTATGGGTAGGTTGGAAGATTTGTTTATATCAAGCTTTTCTATTCTATAACTCAAGAATCCCCTCCCCATAAGGTGCTGAAAATTTGATAGATGTTAATAAATATAGTTTCCCCTTCATTCTTAGAAATCTCTATTTGGCTTCCCTTCTAAATGATTGCATTCTGTCATTAGATGTTAAATCTAACTGGTAGTTAGCTGTTAGGTGTGAAGAAACCTTAAACTCTTCAATAGAATGAAACATATTGCTTTTGTCTAATTAAAATGTCATTTTGTCTAGAAACAGTTGCCTGCTGTGTTTCAATTTTAAACATATTGTTAGAGAAAAAAGAAAAAGGGGTAAAAAAAGAGTCAAAACTTTTTCAGACCACATAACAATCTTGGCAAAATGTCCTTGACATCCAGACAAGTTTGGAAATTCTTCCAGACAAACTGATCCATATTTTGGTAACTAGTTGATGATTCATGCATCAGCAAAGAGCCCCTTGGCTTTGTAACTGTTCTTGAACTTATACCCAAGTTCATTGGGCCAGCCAATTCAGGGATGTGGGATGTGTCAACTTCAAAAATAAAACAAACCAGGCGATAGTTTGCTTGAGCTACAAAGAACTTAGTCTTTGCTAACCTTCAATTGCTGGCTGAACTGCTGTGCCTTCCTCCTCCCACCTCCATTCCACATCTGGCTTACAACCATTTTCTGTTTTGTATTTGTTCTTCAGAGGCTTGTTATAAGTTGTGTCAATTACCTAAAAGACTTTCACATTTAAAAAAAAAACAAAACAAAACAAAAAAAAACAAAAAAAAAAACAAACAAACAACTTGTTTTTGGATCAGAAAGTTTCCATTTCAGAACCCACTGGTTACTGAATATTTAAGGAATTTATTATGTGTTTTGTTTTTGTTATTTAAAAAAAAAAAAAAAACTCACAAAAGTTCTCTATTTCTTTTAGCATAGAAGACTTAAATGAAACATTCTTTTGTGATTTAAAATATTGTATTTTCCCTATCTCAGTTTTGTGACGCATAATAAAATAATAATAGAAGGAATAATAAAACTTAGAAAAATCAGGTTAAAAATATCAGATATTGTGGAATATGAAGCATTTGTTTTCCTCTGAAATACTTTAGTAAACATTTTTCCAAAGGTCAGGAGCCATGGGAAGGCTTGGCTCTAATACTTATGAGCTGTTATAACCACTATCAAGTCACTTAGGCCTTTACCACAACATTTTCTTCATCTGCACAATAAGGAAAACAATATGCTACATACTTCAGAAAGGAAAATACCTTATGCATATTATAAGGTAAAAGAAATGTAAGTTACTACATTTATTTCAAACATTTCACACATTTTTGTTTAAGCAAAGTGATGAAATGATATATAATTACATTTTCTAATATGTAATTATATGTACATATATAATATTCAATTATAAATATGTAAATATAATATATAAATATATAATTATGTTAAATATAAACTAAAATTTAGAAATATAATTATATTTTTATTTATTATTATTACTTGTTCAAAGAAAAACAACATTTTGAAAAGTGCAAATAACAGAGCAGAATGCTGCCAACAGCAATTCTAGGATCCTCAAAATAACGGAGCAATTCAGAGAAATTCATTTCTATACATAAGATAATTTTTTTGTCTAGTTAGCCATTGCTAGTATGATGCAGTTATGGTAATGGTTTTTAGTATGTAGTTCAAATGAAGTTGTATACAGACTTATAAATATATGGGTAATAATTCTCCAAAATTCTCTTGAAATTTGGGGTTACTATAAATTGTATATGAAAAAAATTTTGAAGACATTGCCTAGTGGGACAAATAGAAAGATTGAGTTTGGTAACAATATTTTCTGAAATCTATTCAATCATTCTATCAAAGAATAAATATTTATTAATCACCTGGTGGTGCTCACTCTGTTGGATACTCAAGATTAAAGGGGGAGAATAGTACCTATCATTGAAGATCTGGCACTTAAATAGTGGAGAGGAAGTGTCACTCAGTCAACAAGTTTTTATTTAGGGCTTATCATGCACCAGTAATCCCTTGAGATTAAGAAAGAAACAGCCTGGCAAAAAAGGTAAAAATTTAAAGAAACAAAACAATAACAACAAAAAACAGACTTTGTCTTCAAGGAGCTTACATTCTATAGTGAGAGAAAATGTGTAAATGATTAGGTATATATAAGATATGTGCTATAAAATTGAAGTTATTCTGAAAAGGAAAGGTATTAGAATCTTAAAAAAAAACTGAAAAAGATTTCCTGAAGTCAGTGGGATCTAAGATTTGTCTTGAAAGAAGACAGGAAACCTTAGGGACAGAGGAGAGTGGTAGAGCATTGTAGGCATGGAATAGTCAAGGCAGGGATGAGGAGATAAAAAAATTGAGTTCTGTTTTCATCAACTACACAACAACTGTGTTTCAGGCAGCATACCTACATCACAAATGGTATCCAAGAGAAAAAAAGATTTTAAATAGACTAGAATTATAAGAAAGCCTAAGATTATGAATAGCTTTAAATGTCACATAGAGGACTTTATATTTAATCCTGGAGGTAATAGGGATTAGCTTGGGCTCACTCAGAAGTGGGGTAATATGGTTAGATGCCAGCTTTAGAAAATCACCTTGAATGAAATAAAGATTGAAGAGGAAAGAAACTCACGGGAAATAGTGCAGTAATTGGGAGGTGTGAAAAGAAGGGGGTGATGTGGAAGGAAAAATTAAATCATCAAAGTAATAATGAGAGTAAATAGGGAAAGATGGTTTTAAGTAGCATTTAGCTGAATTTTGAAGGAAATAAGAACTTCTAAAAAGCTACCAAAAAAAAAAAAAAGGACTGCATTCCAGTCATGGAAGATCAGTGCAAAAGCACCATAAAGACAAAAAGAGGTTCAGATTGTGTGAGGAAATAAAGACTAGTTTGGCTGAACTACAGAGGAAGACAAGGGAAGTTATATGTAACAATATTTGAAAGGTAGATGGAGACAAGTTGTGGAAGATTTTAAAAGGCAAACAAAGTAATCATATTTGATATAATATTTCATGAGTAGAGGGGTGACATCACACCAAGTTTTCATTACTTCATTCACATAAGAAAATAATCAGATGCTGTTTTGAGCTCTTCTATTTCTATAGACATAATCAGTTGTACCATCAGTATTAGTAACACTAATAACAATGAAACCGACAAAATTAGTGCCCTAGGACTACAAAATATTCTAGATGGAAATGAATACTACTTATTTCCACTTTGGATGTGAGTGGATATAAAAAACACTTTCTATGATAGCTGCTCCAATGACCTAGTTAGGACTCAGAGTAAAGATTTCTTTTTCTTTTGACAACAAAATACATTGGATATTTTAAAATTAATTTATATCCAAAAAGGATCATTTTTTCCTTTTAGTCTCTTGATTAAACAAGCATGTAATTGCAAAGATGAAGTCAGAAAATGATGTTTATTTTCCAGGTTTGGGTATTGGTAGATAAGGGTAGAAAATGATCTGAGGTTGTCAATAAGAGTCAAGAAAGAGATTAAAGGAATAAGAGTAGGTAATGAGGAAATCAAACTGTCACTCTTTGCAGATGACATGATGCTATACTTAGAAAACCCCAGAGATTCTAATAAAAACTTATTAGAAATAATTCACAACTTTAGCAAAGTTGCTGGATACAAAATAAATCCACATAAATCCTCAGCATTTTTAGATATCACCAACAAAATGCAACAGCAAGAAATACAAAGAGAAATTCCATTCCAAACAAATGTTGAGAGTATAAAATATTTGGGAATCCATCTACCAAAGAAAAATCAGGAATTATATGAGCAAAATTATGAAACACTTGCCATAAAAATAAAGTCAGATTTAAATAATTGGAAAGACATTCAGTGCTCTTGGATAGGCCGAGCGAATATAATAAAGATGACAATACTTCCCAAACTAATCTATTTATTTAGTGCTATACTAATCAGACTCAAGAAAGTTTTAGTGACCTAGAAAAAATAACAACAAAGTTCATATGGAAGAATAAAAAGTAGAGAATTTCAAGGGAACTAATGAAAACAAAGTCAGATGAAGGTGGTCTAGGTATACCTGATCTAAAGCTATATTATATAGCAGCAGTCACCAAAACCATTTTGTATTGGCTAAGAAATGGACTGGTCGATCAGTGGAACAGATTAGATAAAAAGGAAAAAAAAGGGGTACAACTATAGCAATCTAGTGTTTGACAAACCCAAAGATACCAACATTAGGGATAAAAATTCATTATTTGAAAAAAACTGTTGGGAAAACTGGAAATTAGTATGCCAGAAATTAGATATGGATCCACACTTAACATCATATACCAAGATAAGATCAAAATGGGTCCATGATTTAGGCATAAAGAATAAGATCATTAATAGATTAGAGGAAGAGAGAATAGTCTACCTCTCAGACCCATGGAGGAGGAAGGAATTTATAACTAGAGAAAAACTAGAGATCATTATCGATCACAAAATAGAAGATTTTGATTACATCAAACTAAAAAGTTTCTGTACAAACAATACTAATTCAAACATGATTAGAAGGGAAGTAACAAATTGGGAAAATATTTTTATAATTAAAGGTTCTGATAAAGGTCTCATTTCCAAAATATATAGAGAATTGATCCTAATTTATAAGAAATCAAACCATTCTCCAATTGATAAATGGTCAAAGGATATGAACAGACAATTCTCAGATAATGAAATTGAAACCATTTCCACCCATATGAAAGAGTGTTCCAAATCACTACTGATCAGAGAAATGCAAATTAAGACAACTCTGAGATATCACTACACACCTGTCAGATTGGCTAAGATGACAGGAACAAATAATGATGAATGTTGGACGGGATGTGGGAAAACTGGGACATTAATACATTGTTGGTGAAGTTGTGAAGAATCCGGCCATTTTGGAGAGCAATCAGGAACTATGCCCAAAAAAGTCATCAAACTGTGCATACCCTTTGATCCAGCAGTGCTACTACTGGGCTTATATCCCAAAGAAATACTAAAGAGGAGAAAGAGACCTGTGTGCGCCAAAATGTTTGTAGCAGCTCTTTTCGTAGTGGCTAGAAACTGGAAGATGAATGGATGTCCATCAATTGGAGAATGGTTGGGTAAATTATGGTATATGAAGGTTATGGAATATTATTGCTCTGTAAGAAATGACTGGCAGGAGGAATACAGAGAGGCTTGGAGAGACTTGAATTGATGCTGAGTGAAATGAGCAGAACCAGAAGATCACTATACACTTCAACAACAATGTTGTATGAAGATGTATTCTGATGGAAGTGGATATCTTCAACATTAAGAAGATCCAACTCACTTCCAGCTGATCAATGATGGACAGAAACAACTACACCCAGAGAAGGAACACTGGGAATTGAATGTAAAATACTATCTATCTACCCAGGTTACTTATACCTTTGGAATCCAATACTTAACATGCAACAAGAAAATTGGATTTACACACATATGTTATATCTAATTATATTGTAACACATGTAAAATGTATGAGATCGCCGGTCATCTAGGGTAGGGAGTAGAGGGAGGGGGAGGGGAAATCTGGAAAAATGAATACAAGGGATAATGTTATAAAAGAATTATTCATGCATATATACTGTCAAAAATGTATAATTATAAAATTAATTTTAAAAAAAGAAAAAAGAAAATGATCTAAGGTCTCTGTAGTCTCATATTTTAAGTGAAATTGGTTTTCTTTCTTTCAATCTAGCAAAGGGAATGTTATTTATGTTATTATTTTGATTATTATTATTTTCATCAATAGAAAATTTTGCCTGGCAAAAGAGTTCTTAATTGCATCATAGTAAATTTTGAAAGTTTGTGTTAATATTCAGTGCATTTGGATTAGAATTGAAGATCTTGGTCTCAGCAAAGAAAATAGGCATCACCCTCACAAATCATCAGCATTTCTATATATTACTGACAAATCCCAATAAGAAATATAAAAAGAAATCCCATTTCAAATTACTGTAGACAAAATAAAATACTTGGGAGTCTACATGCCAAGACAAATCCAAGAACTATATGAACACTACATAAAAATGCTCTAAATCACTATTAATTAGAGAAATGCAAATTAAACCAATTCTGAGGAACCACCTCATTCATACCTCTCAGATTGGCTAAGATGACCAAAAAAGATAATGATAAATGTTGGAGGGGATGTGGGGAAAACTGGGACATTAATGAATTTTCATGGAGTTGTGAAATGATCCAACTATTCTGGAGAGCAATTCTGTGCCCAAAGCGTTATAAAACTGTACATGTCCTTTGATCCAGCAGTGTCATCACTAGATTTGTGTTTCAAGGAAATCATAAAAGAGGGAATAGGGCCCACGTGTGAAGAAATATTTGTAGCAGCACTATTTGTGGTAGCAATGAATTGGAAAAAAGAGTAGATGTCCATCAATTGAGGAATGGTTGAATAAGTTGTGATATATGAAGGTAATGGGATATTATTGTTCCATAAAAAAATGATGAACAAAATGATTTTAGAAAGGCCTGGAAAGATTTACATGAACTGATGCTGAGTGAAGTAAGCAGAACCATGAATACATTCCACACAATAACAGCAAGAATGTATAATGAACAACTATGAAAGACTTCCTTTTTTTCAGCAGTTCAGTGCTCTGAAGCAATACACATTGGACAGAAACTGTCATCTGCATCCAGAAAAAGGTCTAAGAAGACTAAATCAACACATGTTATGTTCTTTTCTTTTTTCTGTTTTCTTTTTTTAAATCTCTCCCATGGTTTTTCCCTTTTTCTCTGATTTTTCTCTCCTAACATGATTCATAAAGCAATGTATATTAAAAATAAATAAACTTACTACAATAAAAAAGAAAATAGGCTTTATGATCTGTGGTTACATTTCAGAGAGAAGAAAACTTAGGTTTGGAACTTACATAATTGATTCAATATAATGCAGATTAGTTAAAGAACTGAAATTTGGACCCAATTTCCTTTTGAATTTATTAATGTATTCAACATTTTACCCTGAGCATTGATTGGGTAGACTATGTAAATATTAATTTCAGATTTTATATAAGTACCACTACCCAGCTCCAGGTCCTAGTATATGAGATGCTGAAAAACAAACAAATACAATACAACATTACAAAACGAACAACAATAATAATGAACTATTTTCATCTACACATGGATACTTTATAATACCATAAACATCAAATGTATTTCTCATCAATCAGCCTATAGTAGAAAAAATGCTAAATTTTCTGTCAACTTATGTTTTAGTCCTAGATTTGCTTACTTACTCTTTGTATAATCTAGGATAAAGTGATTTATTCTCTTTGGCATTCTCTTTTCTTATATGTAAGATAAAGAATTTTGAATATGATGACCTCAAATGACTTTTCCAACTCTCTTTGCTCCTATAATATTTGTCCTCTTTGGACTAAAGATTTTTTTTCAAATGTTTTCATATAGAAGGGACATTTAGCACTCAGATCTTTCACAAACCATGTTTATTTTCTATTTAACTAGTAAACTCTATGAATCTCAAATGGCAATTAATAAAGTATGCTAATGCCTAATTTCTTTATCAAGATCTCCCCCAAGGCTAAGCAGATAATGACTCTCAGGAACAATGGGTTGAAAAAACATTAGTGTGTTAGGTGTATTTTTCATTTTCAGGTAATATAATGGAAAGTGTATGGAAGAAAAATACACTTATGTTGAAGGTCTGTTTTGCCATTGTGTTACTTGGAACATGCTCTTAGTGTTTTAGTTTTCTTATCTGTAAATCAGAAAAATAATTAACAAAATACATAAAAACACAACATAGCTAAAGGTAATATGTGGTTTTCTAAGTCATTTTGTGTTCTTTGGGCATCCTTATGCATAATTTAATGGTCTGTTTCTTTTTGAATTTGACATCTCTTTTGTAGGAAACTTTCTAAAACCCTATATCATAATCTGCATTGGAAGAGAATATTTCCTCATATTAGAGTCCTCTAGAGCAATGAAAACAGAAATCTAGTCCTTGTCTTCTTATTGTTATGATTATTAAAGCATATAAGATTAAAAATAAAAAAAAAATAGAGTGGTAATTTATTTTACAAGTTGTTTTACTAATCTTGGAAAATTTGCTCTTTATCACTAATAATAGTATCTTTTTAGAAGTTTTTTTTTTTGTTTGTTTGTTTTTAAGTAGTAACAGTTTTAGAAGCTATGAAATCTGGTTCAGAATTTTTTTTTTTTTTTAAAAAGAAAGACTTGATTTAAATCAGACTTTCTTCAGGTATCCTTTCATGAATCGATGCCACCATTTTGGTATTTGGATGGTTCTGTCTCACATAACAGCAATGCAAATGCTGGTTTCTTGTGTCCATAGTTTCATATAGAATCTGTTCTATTTATCTCTTTCCTTTTCCAAGGCCTTGTTTGTTGTGGGCGATAAAATTCAGGCAGAAGGTTTTAAAGGCTCCAAACTCAAACTTAATTAAAATGTCTGTTTATCACCAAACATAACAAGCCATAAATTATATGGATGTTTCAGTTTATTTTGTTCTACAAACATGTCATTTTGATCGATATGAATTTGGCTTCACTAGTCTACAGATACAGTCTTGAAAGTGACAGCTCATATGATTTTTCTCTAACAGCAACATGAAAGAAGTTGGATGGAAAACTGTCAGCCGGGCTGAACAGCAATCTCTCAGGGACATTTCTACAATAGAACCATAAGAAAGCATTCTAGCACCTCAAACAAATTCAGTTAACCTCAGTTAAAGGTCTAAAATGACCTTTGGATCCAAGGCCCTATTAAAGGAGAGATTTCAAACATAGTATTCCATTGTTAGAAGAAAAAAAAATAAAGTTGTTAGGCTTAATCTGTGGAGAAAGTGAGGTATTAAGTAGCCTATGAACAGCAAGGTGTGAGTACTCATCCCAATGTTCTTGAATGTAATTATTCTGGAAAATAGGGTACTCTGCATCCCAGAGCCAATAAATGGCTGTGATACAATGTGGGTGAGAGGGATTGGGGTAAGTAGTATGTGAGGTAACATTCAGAGAGAACAGCTATGAAATAAGGATAAGGCAAGGCAGGCATCAGAAATGGAATGTCACTGATGGAAAACTGATGAAAACTTAGAAGGCACAGAAACTGAATCTTGTCAGTTATTATGAGGCAAAGTCTGGGTCATTCTGCTCTAAATACAGCTCTGTTGAACAAGAACCTAAAGATCTGAAGAAATAAATGGAAATTTTTACTTTAAAAAGGATAATAGGTAACAGGCTATGAAAAATATATTTGTTTTCAAGGATCTCACAAGGTACCTAAGTTTAGCATAAAGAAAAGTAGACAATCAACCAAGTATTTCAGAATTTAGCTTCATGAAGTAGACCTAAAAGTAGGGCTTGTATAAAATATAAAATAAGAATTAATAATAAATAACACTTATATAATGCTTAATATGTGATAGGTATTGTTTTAAGGCCTTTATAATTATTATTTCATTTCATCTGTACCCCTAGGAAGTGGATATTATTATCCACACTTGAAAGATGTGGAAACTTACCCAGTGTAGCACAACTATTAATTTTTGTGGTGAGATTTGAACTCAGATCTTCTGAGTTCATTCCCAACATTATATCCACAGTATTAACTTGCTGTAATATTAGACAAAAAAATAAGAGAGAGGAGGAAAAGGAAGAATAAGAAATAGGAAAGAAGAAGAAAGAAGAAAGCAGAAAGCAGAAAGAAGGAGGAGGAGGAGGAGGAAGTACCTTGAATATATAATCAAGAAAGAAAATGTAAAATTATATATTACAAATATGTCATATATTACAAACATATATAATACATATACAATCATAAGAGATCTCTGATGTCATATAATCAGAGCACAACTGAATAGGATCCCTATAATATCTCTGACAAATGATTCTCTAGCTTCTGCTTGAGGGATTCTAGCAGAGATCTCTGGAGGTACAGCCAAAATGGCAGAGTGTAACCAGGAAGCTGCTTGAATTCTCCCAGTTACTTTCAAAAAAACAAAAAACAAAAAACACATGAAACCAAGCCTCTGAACTGAGTCTGATGGAATGAAACCACTCTTTAGTTCAAGCTATATTAGAAAAACTTCCAAAAAGGTCAGCCTCACTGGAGAGAAAAGAGTGTTTGGCTCAGCTCAGACAGACTCTGGGAAAGCAGATGAGAGAGGCATAATCTCACAGATCAGCAACCGAAAACCTTGGTCCTGGCTCAGTGGTTGATCAAACTAGTAGGACAATCCCAAATCCCAGCTCAGAAGGCAAAATCTGAGAAATCAGGGTGTTTCCTGAAAAGAGCAGGCAAAGCATCCCCATGCAAACACAAGATGCACCTGTGCTCAAAGACAGGCTCAGAGCTACACAGGAAGCTTGGTGGGACAGCACCCTGTTACCCCAGGAACAGAGCTGGACCATAAAAGTAAAAAAAAAAAAAAAAAAAAAAAAAAAAAAAAAAAAAAAAAAAAAAAAAAAGAGCGGAAATACAAAAACTAATGGAAGGAAAATGAGAAAGAAATGGAAAAGAACCTTTACCAGAGATAGCTATTATGGTGACAAAGAGAAGACCAAAACACCAAATCAGATGGAAATAAAATCTCTGCAAAAGAAATCTCAAAGAATGATACAGATTGGTCTCAAGACCAAAGAAGCTTCTTGAAAGTTTTCACAAAAGACTTTAAAAGACAAAGAAGTAGAAGAAAAAATGAGAAAAGAAATGAGAAGTATGAGAGAGAGAGAGAGAGTCAACAGCTTGGAAAAGGAATACAATTCCTAAAAATACAAGTGGCCAAATGCAAAACAACAACAACAACAAAAAAAAAATCCAAGGAAGAAATCAGCACCTTCAAAAGTATAATTAACCAATTTGAAAAAGAGATACAAAAGCTAACTGAAGAAAATCACATGTTAAATACTGAAACAGGGCAAATGGAACCCCTTGAGACATGAAGAATCAGTCAATTAAAAGAATGGAAAAATGGAAGAAAATGTGAAATACCCCATTATAAAAATAGCCTAAGTAGAAAATAGATCCTGAAGAGACAATTTAAAATTATTGGTCTATCTGAAGGCCAAAAAAAAAAAAAAAAAAAAAAAAAAAAAAAGTACCCTAGATAGCATTTTTCAAGAGTTCATCAAAGAAAGCCGCCTCAATATTTTAGAAACAGATGGGCAACTACTCATTGAAAGGATCCAGGGATCACCTCTGGAAAGAGACCCCACAAAGAAAATCCCAAGGAATATTGTTGCCAAACTTCACAGCTACAATCTCAAGGAAAAG